>NC_057794.1:63246433-63550037 GCF_018294505.1 Triticum aestivum | reverse complement strand
AAAGAAGACGACGGCCATACAAATGTGGTTGTTGTCGAACTTGACCTACAAGCCGGGTGGGGTACACCATTTTCTCCATTCATTCATAAGCACAACACCTATAGGGCATGATGTGCATCTCCAATACCTGATCCACAAGGTTAAAAAAGTTACTTAAAAAGGATATCTGATTAAGTTTCAGCAGCTATCTATAAACATACATGAACAAGTCATTTCGTCGAACATCAACGCATTGACAAAGAAACCAAAGCTTTTACAAGCTTGTGCCCAAAACCAGCTGAGAGGAATGGAACACCACCTGTGGGTGTTCCTCTGCTCCTTTTGACTCCACTAATCACTTCCATTTGCTATATTCCACCAAAGCTGCAGGTAAAGGGAAGAATTCTCATAAGCATAACAACAGATACGTGGAGTGAACACACAATATTTCGGGATTTCCTCAATACTCTGCATATCAAAGCAGATGAACTGAGGAGAAGGCAGAGGATCAACTGAAAATCAAATAAAGGCTGAACTCTTTCGATCAGTAAACTCGGCTGGATCGCTCAGCTCTTTTCTGCTGCCTCCTCCTTTGTTCCTGCACAGGCGTGCGTGTGACGAGGGCAGTGTTGTTGGGCGTCTGTGCTCAGGCAAACGGGAGCTGCCCTGGCCGTCTACCTTGAGAAAATGCCGGCTAAAGAGTAGAAGGAGGCGGCGATTTGGGGGCACAGGGAGGTGACGGTGCAGTTGGGCTTGGAGGTAGCATGTGTTGGTAGGGAGGGAGGTCGGGGGCAGCAGTGGGTCGATGACGCTGTCGTACGGGGCCGGCAGCGGCGCTAGCACATGGGGGACCCTGGCTGCGACGGCTCGTTGGCCCTGAGCACCCGGATCCAACGCCGGGGAGGCCAGGGACGCCAAGTCCAGGTGGTAACGCGGTTGGGCCTGGGTCGCCGGGGCGGCGTGCGGTAAAGGAAGAGGGCGGCGCGCGGTGGAGGGATGCGTCCGGCGCGGGGAAGGAAGAGGGCGGCGGCGGCTACAAGGAGCTTTTTTTTGAGCGCCGGTGGCTATAGAGGAGTGGGTGTCAAGCCTGACGGACTGTATATTTTCTTCAGTTAACGGACGGCACTAATGGAAGGTCGTCGGAAGATCAGACGGCTCGCCTAGTATCAATCGGTCGTTATTCACTCTAACCGTTGCATTTCTACTATTTTTTTTGACAATCACAAGATTTTATTTCTCAGATAATAGCCAAGTCTGTAACAATGAGTTGAGAAATAAAATCAGGAGGGGTAGCATCCCACAAAAAACTAGACTTTGAATTAAAACTGGATTTAGCCAGACAATGTGCTATGGCGTTTGCTTCACGTGTGCAGTTGTCGAAAGAAACAGAAGCATAGTTTGCCTTCAATTCATTGCACTCCATGACAATCGCTGCTTCCTGGCCCGGATAACTTTCAAATATTTTCACCGCTTCTAGCGCCAATTGGCTATCAGACTCCACAATCACCTTGGAGCATCCAATATGGACAACTAAGTATAAACCATTTCGTATAGTAAGAATCTCTGCTGAAAACAACACTGTTAATATGTGGAAGAAACCATGATGCAGCAGCCAAGAACTGGCCACTATCATCCCTTGCAATAGCACCCGTCGCCCCCTGAGGGAATATCCTCGTGAAAAGAGGTGTCCACATTGATCTTCGCCTTCCCCCTGGTTGGTTTCTTCCACATTTGATCTCTCTTTCTAACTGGTTGGTTGGATGTTGCTGCTCGCACATAGTTCGTCGCTAGGACCTTATTTGAAATAGCTGAATGGTGTGCATCTGAAATCGTTTCCCCATTTGGAAACTGGCAACGTTGCCACCAAATATACCACGCAGCCACCGTAATCAACTCAGCCGCTGGAAGATCACCAATTGACGAGTGGTTTCACAATAAAATCTCCATGGTAACTGATCCCGAGTGGTCCTCCATTGCTGCTTGGTTGATCACCGCATTCAGGCCTAATTCTTTCCACACTTCCATAGCACGGCAACACAAGAATAAACAATGCTGAATATCTTCAAACCCAACTTTGCAAACTGGACATTGACCAGATACCGTGATATGATGTTTCACGAGAACTCCATAGCATGGCAGAACGCCCCTGAGCACCTTCCAAGCGAAATGCTTAATCTTGCCAGGAACTCGGAGTTTCCACGAATGTTTCCAAATGCCATTTACTACAGACCCTCCTTGTCCATCAGCAGGAGAAGCGCGCGAGCCAAACTGATGATTGAACTCTGTATGGTATGTTGAACGGACTGAGATGGTTCCTGACCGTGTAAACTGCCATGCCACAAAATCGTCAACAATACTCACATTAAGAGGGATCCTTATTATCCTTTCCACATCGACTGGATTAAACACGGACTACAGTAAGGCTTCATCCCATGTGCCCGAGTGCGGGTCTATGAGCTCTTCAACTTTGGACAACATAATCTGCCCCCTCGGCATTATAACTTTGCGCGAGGCACTTGACAGTATCCATGGGTCTAGCCAAATATTGATATTAGAACTTGTCCCAACTCTCCAAATAAACCCCCTTTTAAATGTTTGAATTCCTGATACTATACTCTGCCAAGTATAAGAAGAGCCTTTCTTAGGGCCAGCATTAAGAATGTTACCATCGGGGTAATACTTTGCACTGAGAACACGCGCACACAAAGAGTCCGGATCTTGGATCAGTCGCCAACACTGCTTTGCTAATATAGCAAGATTAAAGCTGTGTAAGTCTCTGAATCCCATTCCACCTTCCTTCTTCGGGATGCACATTTTCCACCATGCATACCAATGCATTTTTTTCCTATCTTCATCATCACCCCACCAAAAGCTTGACATTTCATCTGTTATTGACTTGCATATACTCTTTGGTAACTTGAACACAAACATGGCATAGGATGGTATTGCTTGAGCTACTGATTTCAAGAGAATCTCTTTGCCTTGCATAGACAAAACCTTTTCTTTCCACCCTTTCAGTCTCTGACACACTCGATCAATGAGGTGTTGGAAGCAATCGCTGCGATCCACCCCAACCATGGTTGGGAGACCAAGATATGTGTCTGAAAGGGCCTCTGTTAATATAGCAATCGTTGCGATCAATGAGGTGTTGCATTTCTACTGTTTGTCGTACTATTAGAGCAACTCTAGCAGACCTCGCATCCCGTCCCCGGCCCGCAAAATAACCACCAAAGTGCGAGTCGGGGCAAGAAAACCAGCCTGAGCAGACCCCGCATCCCATCCTGGCCCGTAAATATTTTTTGCGGGGCGCGACAAGTCTTCTCCCCCAACCTCTAGTTTCACGGGCTGGGAGGCCGATGATACGTCTCCAACGTATCTATAATTTTTGATTGCTCCATGCTATATTATCTACTGTTTTGGACTATATTGGGCTTTATTTTCCACTTTTATATTATTTTTGGGACTAACCTATTAAACGGAGGCCCAGCCCAGAATTGCAGTTTTTTTTTGCCTATTTCAGTGTTTCGAAGAAACGGAATATCAAACGAAGTCCAAACGGAATAAAATCTTCAGGAACGTGATTTTCTCACCGAACGTGATCCAGGAGACTTGGACCCTGCTCCAAGGAACAAAAGAGGCGGTCACGAGGGTGGGGGACGCCCCCCCTAGGGTGCGCCCCCTTGCCTCGTGGGCCCCTCGTTGCTCCTCCGGCGTACTTCTTCCTCCTATATATACACACGTACCCCCAAACTATCAGGACAGGAGCCAAAAACCTAATTCCACCGCCGCAACTTTCTGTATCCACGAGATACCATCTTGGGGCCTGTTCCCGAGCTCCGCTGGAAGAGGGTCATCATCACGGAGGGCTTCTACATTATCCTAGCCCCTCCGATGAAGTGTGAGTAGTTTACCTCAGACCTTCGGGTCCATAGTTAGTAGCTAGATGGCTTCTTCTCTCTCTTTGAATCTCAATACAAAGTTCTTGCCCTCTCTTGTGGAGATCTATTCGATATAATCTTCTTTTTGCGGTGTGTTTGTTGAGAACGATGAATTGTGGGTTTATGATCAAGTCTATCTATGAATAATATTTGAATCTTCTCTGAATTCTTTTATGCATGATTGGTTATCTTTGCAAGTCTCTTTGAATTATCCGTTTGGTTTGGCCAACTAGATTGGTAGTTCTTGCCATGGGAGAAGTGCTTAGCTTTGGGTTCGATCTTGCGGTGTCCTTATCCAGTGACAGAAGGGGCAGCAAGGCATGTATTGTATCGTTGCCATCGAGGATAACAAGATGGGGTTTATTTTATATTGCATGAATTTATCTCTCTACATCATGTCATCTTGCTTAAGGCGTTACTCTGTTTTTAACTTAATACTCTAGATGCATGATGGATAGCGGTCGATGAGTGGAGTAATAGTAGTAGATGCAGAATTGTTTCGATCTACTTGTCACGGATGTGATGCCTATATACATGATCATGCCTAGATATTCTCATAACTGTGCTCAGTTCTGTCAATTGCTCAATAGTAATTTGTTCACCCACTGTAGAATACTTATGCTCTCGAGAGAAGCCACTAGTGAAACCTATGGCCCCCGGGTCTATTCTCATCATATCAATCTCCATCACTTTAATCTTGCTTTGTTTTTGCTTTGCTTTTACTTTTTACTTTGCATCTTTATACCAAAAATACCAAAAATATTATATCTATCAGATCTCACTCTCGTAAGTGACCGTGAAGGGCTTGACAACCCCTAATCGTGTTGGTTGCGAGTAGCTATCACTTTGTGCAGGTACGAGGGACTTGAGCGTGGGCTCCTACTGGATTGATACCTTGGTTCTCAAAACCCGAGGGAAATACTTACGCTACTCTGCTGCATCATCCCTTCCTCTTCGGGGAAAACCAACGCAAGCTCAAGACGTAGCAAGAAGGATTTCTGGCGCCGTTGCCGGGGAGTCTACGCAAAAAGTCAACATACCAAGTACCCATCACAATCCCTATCTCTCGCATTACATTATTTGCCATTTTCCTCTCGTTTTCCTCTCCCCCCAATTCACCCTTGCCGTTTTATTCGCCCTCTCTCTCTCTCTATCCTCCCTCTCTATTTTCCTCTTTTTCTCCGTTTGCTTTTGTTTGCTCGTGTGTTAGATTGCTTGCTTGTCGCGATGGCTCAAGATACTACTAAATTGTGTGACTTCACCAATACCAACAATAATGATTTCCTTAGCACCCCGATTGCTCCTCTTATCGATGCTGAATCTTGTGAAATTAATACTGCTTTGTTGAATCTTGTTATGAAAGATCAATTTGCCGGCCTTCCTAGTGAAGATGCCGCTACTTATCTGAATAGCTTCGTTGATTTATGTGATATGAAAAGAAAAAATATGTCAATAATGATGTCGTTAAATTGAAGCTATTTCCTTTTTCGCTTAGAGATCGTGCTAAAGCTTGGTTTTTGTCTTTGCCTAAGAATAGTATTGATTCATGGAATAAGTGCAAAGATGCTTTTATCTCTAAGTATTTTCCTCCCGCTAAGATCATCTCTCTTATAAACGATATTATGAATTTTAAGCAACTTGATCATGAACATGTTGCACAAGCTTGGGAGAGAATGAAATTAATGATACGTAATTGCCCTACTCATGGTTTGAATTTGTGGATGATTATACAAAATTTTTATGCCGGATTGAATTTTGCTTCTAGAAATCTTTTAGATTCGGCCGCGGGAGGCACTTTTATGGAAATCACTTTACGAGATGCTACTAAACTCCTAGATAATATTATGATTAATTATTCTCAATGGCATACTGAAAGATCTTCTAATAAAAAAGTGCATGCGATAGAAGAAATTAATGTGTTGAGTGGAAAGATGGATGAACTTATGAAATTATTTGCTACTAAGAGTGTTTCTTCTGATCCTAATGATATGCCTTTGTCTACTTTGATTGAGAATAACAATGAATCTATGGATGTGAATTTTGTTAGTAGGAATAATTTTGGTAACAACACTTATAGAGGGAATTTTAATCCTAGGCCATATCATAATAATCCTTCTAATAATTATGGTAATTCCTACAACAACTCTTATGGAAATTATAATAAGATGCCCTTTGAATTTGAGAATAGTGTTAAAGAGTTTATGAATTCACAAAAGAATTTTAATGCTTTGCTTGAGGAGAAATTGCTTAAAGTTGATGATTTGGCTAGAAACGTTGATAGAATTTATCTTGAGGTTGATTCTTTAAAGCTTAGATCTATTCCTCCTAAGAATGATATCAATGAGTCTCTCAAAGCCATGAGAATTTCCATTGATGAGTGCAAGGAAAGAACTGCTAGGATGCGTGCTTCCAAAGATGCCTTTATTAAAGCGTGTTCTTCCAATACATATGAAAATCAAGATGAAGATCTAAAAGTTATTTATGTGTCTCCTATTAAATCTTTATTGTGCAATATGAATCTTGATGAAACTGAATATGATCTTCCTTTACCTAGAAGGTGTTCTAAAAATTCGGAGTATTTAGATCTTAATGATGAAATTGATGAAAGTGGGATTGAAAGAAATAAAAATTTAGATGTTGCTAAACCCACTATATTGGATTTCAAGGAATTTAATTATGAAAGTTGCTCTTTAATTGATTGTATTTCCTTGTTGCAATCCGTGCTAAATTCTCCACATGCTTATAATCAAAATAAAGCCTTCACCGAACATATTGTTGATGCCTTGATGCAATCTTGTGAAGAAAAACTTGAGTTGAAAGTTTCTATCCCTAAAAAACTCTATGATGAGTGGGAACCAACTATTAAAATTAAAATTAAAGATCATGAGGTTTATGCTTTGTGTGATTTGGTTGCTAGTGTCTCTACTATTCCCAAAACTTTGTGTGATTTACTAGATTTTCGTAATTTTGATGATTGCTCTCTAAACTTACATCTTGCGGATTCCACTATTAAGAAACCTATGGGAAGGATTAATGATGTCCTTATTGTTGCAAATAGGAATTATGTCCCCGTAGATTTCATTGTTCTTGATATAGATTGCAATCCTTCTTGCCCTATTATTCTTGGTAGACCTTTCCTTAGAACGGTTGGTGCGATTATTGATATGAAGGAAGGGAATATTAGATTTCAATTTCCATTAAAAAGGGCACGAAACAATTTCCAAGAAAGAAAATAAAATTACCATATGAAACTATCATGAGAGCCACTTATGGATTGCCTACCAAAGATGGCAATACCTAGATCTATCCTTGCTTTTATGCCTAGCTAGGGGCGTTAAACGATAGCGCTTGTTGGGAGGAAACCCAATTTTATTTTTATTCCTTGCCATTTGCTTCTGTTTAGTAATAAATAAATTATTTAGCCTGTGTTTTGGTTGTGTTTTTTGTGTTTAATTAGTGTTTGTGCCAAGTAGAACCGTTGGGAAGACTTGGGAAAAGTCTTGTTGAACTTGCTGTAAAAAACAGAAACTTTAGCGCTCACGAGAACTGCTGTCATTTTTATTTAAAGAGTACTATTTAGTTAATTATTTTTGAAGATGATTAATAGATAAATTCCTCACGTCCAGAAATTTATTTTAGAATTTTTGGGGTTCCAGATCTTGCGCTAGCTACAGATTACTACAGACTGTTCTGTTTTTGACAGATTCTGTTTTTCGTGTGTTGTCTGCTTATTTTGATGAATCTATGGCTAGTAAAATGGTTTATAATCCATAGAGAAGTTGGAATACAGTAAGTTTAACACCAATATAAATAAATAATGAGTTCATTACAGTACCTTGAAGTGGTCTTTTGTTTTCTTTCGCTAACGGAGCTCACGAGTTTTCTATTTTGAGTTTTGTGTTGTGAAGTTTTCAAGTTTTGGGTGAATTCTTTTGATGGATCATGGAACAAGGAGTGGCAAGAGCCTAAGCTTGGGGATGCCCATGGCACCCCCAAGATAATCCAAGGACACCAAGAAGTCAAAGCTTGGGGATGCCCCGGAAGGCATCCCCTCTTTCGTCCACTTCCACCGGTAATTTACTTGGACCTATATTTTTATTCACCTACATGATATGTGTTTTGGTTGGAGCGTCTTGTATTATTTGTGTCTTTGTGTCTTAGTATTCCACAATCATCCTTGCTGTACACACCTTTTGAGAGAGCCATACATGAATTAAAATTTGATAGAATACTCTATGTGCTTCACTTATATCTTTTGAGCTAAGTAGTTTTGCTCTATGTGCTTCACTTATATCTTTTGAGCTAGATAATTTTCTTTATGTGCTTCACTTATATCTTTTGAGCGTTATAATTTTGCTCTATGTGCTTCACTTAGATCTTTTAGAGCACGGTGGTGGATTCGTTTTAAAGAAACTATTGATCTCTCATGCTTCACTTAAATTATTTTAAGAGTCTCTTAATAGCATGGTAATTTTCTTAATAATAATATGCTTGGTATTCAAGATTTGTGAAACTTTCTTTTGAGTGTGTTGAATACTAAGAAAAGATTGAAGCATGATAATTGTTTTAAGATATGGAGGTGATAATATTAAAGTCATGCTAGTTGAGTAGTTGTGAAATTAAAGAATACTTGTGTTAAAGTTTGTGATTCCCGTAGCATGCACGTATGGTGAACCGTTATGTGATGAAGCCGGAGCATGATTTATTTATTGATTGTCTTCCTTATGAGTGGATGTCGGGGACGAGCGATGGTCTTTTCCTACCAATCTATCCCCCTAGGAGCATGCGCGTAATACTTTGCTTTGATAACTTCTAGATTTTTGCAATAAGTATATGAGTTCTTTATGACTAATGTTGACTCCATGGATTATACGCACTCTCACCCTTCCACCTTTGCTAGCCTCTCTAATACCGCGCACCTTTCCCCGGTATCATACGCCTACCATATGCCTTCCTCAAAACAGCCACCATACCTACCTATTATGGCATTTCCATAGCCATTCCGAGATATATTGCCATGCAACTTTCCACCATCTAGTTCATCATGACACATTCCATCATTGTCATATTGCATATCCCGGTACACCGCCGGATGCATTCACATAGAGTCATATTTTGTTCTAAGTATAGAGTTGTAATTTTTGAGTTATAAGAAAAATAAAAGTGTGATGATCATCATTATTAGAGAATTGTCCCAGTGAGGAAAGAATGATGGAGACTATGATTCCCCCATAAGTCGGGATGAGACTCCGGACGAAAAATAAAATAAATAAATAAAAAGAGGCCAAAGAAGCCCAAATAAAAAGAGGCCATAAAAAAAGAGAAAAGGCCCAAATATAAAAAAAATGATGATGAGAGAAAAATAGAGAAGGGACAATGTTACTATCCTTTTACCACACTTGTGCTTCAAAGTAGCACCATGGTCTTCATAGTACAGAGTCTCTCATGTTATCACTTTCATATACTAGTGGGAATTTTTCACTATAGAACTTGGCTTGTATATTCCAATGATGGGCTTCCTCAAAATTGCCCTAGGTCTTCATGAGCAAGCAAGTTGGATGCACACCCACTTAGTTTCTTTTTGAGCTTTCATATACTTCTAGCTCTAGTGCATCCGTTGCATGGCAACCCCTACTCACTCACATTGATATCTATTGATGGGCATCTCCATAGCCCGTTGATACGCCTAGTTGATGTGAGACCATCTTCTCCTTTTTGTCTTCTCCACAACCACCATTTTATTCCACCTATAGTGCTATATCCATGGCTCACGCTCATGTATTGCGTGAAGATTGATTTTTTTTTTGAAAAAGTTAGAGTATGAAACAATTGCTTGGCTTGTCATCGGGGTTGTGCTGAAGGAAATATGCCCCAGAGGAAATAATAAAGTTATTATTTATTTCCATATATCATGATAAAAGTTTATTATTCATGCTAGAATTGTATTATCCGGAAACATAATACTTGTGTGAATACATAGACAAACTAAACGTCACTAGTGTGCCTCTACTTGACTAGCTCGTTAATCGAAGATGGTTATGTTTCCTAACCATGGACATGTGTTGTCATTTGATTAACGGGATCACATCATTAGGAGAATGATGTGATTGACATGACCCATTCCATTAGCTTAGCACCCGATCGTTTAGTATGTTGCTATTGCTTTCTTCATGACTTATACATGTTCCTATGACTATGAGATTATGCAACTCCCGTTTGCCGGAGGAACACTTTGTGTGCTACCAAACATCACAACGTAACTGGGTGATTATAAAGGAGCTCTATAGGTGTCTCCAAAGGTACATGTTGGGTTGGCGTATTTCGAGATTAGGATTTGTCACTCCGATAGTCGGAGAGGTATCTCTGGGCCCTCTCGGAAATGCACATCACATAAGCCTTGCAAGAATTACAACTAATGAGTTAGTTGCAATATGATGTATTATGAAACGAGTAAAGAGACTTGCCAGTAACGAGATTGAACTAGGTATTGAGATACTGACGATTGAATCTCAGGCAAGTAACATACCGATGACAAAGGGAACAAAGTATGTTGTTATGCGGTCTGACCGATAAAGATCTTCGTAGAATATGTGGGAGCCAATATGAGCATCCAGGTTCCGCTATTGGTTATTGACCGGAAACATGTCTCGGTCATGTCTACATTGTTCTCGAACCCGTAGGGTCCGCACGCTTAACGTTACGATGATAGTTTCATTATGAGTTTATATATATATTGATGTACCGAAGTTTGTTCGGAGTCCCGGATATGATCACGGACATGACGAGGAGTCTCGAAATGGTTGAGACATAAAGATTGATATATTGGACGGCTATATTCGGACACCGGAAGTGTTCCGGGTGATTTCGGAGAAAACCGGAGTGCTGGAGGGTTACCGGAACCCCTCGGGAGAAGTAATGGGCCTTATGGGCCCTAGTGGAGAGAGAGAGGGGTGTCCAGGGTGGGCCATGTGCCCCCTCCCCCTCTGGTCCGAATTGGACTAGGAGAGGTGGGGCGGCGCCCCCCTTTCCTTCTCCCTCTCCTCCTTCCTTTCCCCCTCCTAGTAGGAGTATGAAAGAGGGGAGTCCTACTCCTACTAGGAGGAGGACTCCTCCTCCTTGGCGCGCCCAAGGGCCGGCCGGCCTCCCCCCTTGCTCCTTTATATACGGGGGCAAGGGGGCACCTCTAGACACACAAGTTGATCCTCGTGATTGTTTTCTTATCCGTGTGCGGTGCACCCTTCCACCATACTCCCCGATAATATTGTAGCGGTTCTTAGGCGAAGCCCTGCGACGGTAGAACATCAAGATCGTCACCACGCCGTCATGCTGACGGAACTCTTCCCCGACACTTTGCTGGATCGGAGTCCGGGGATCGTCATCGAGCTGAACGTGTGCTAAAACTTGGAGGTGCCGTAGTTTCGGTGCTTGATCGGTCGGGCCGTGAAGACGTACGACTACATCAACCGCGTTGTCATAACGCTTCCGCTATCGGTCTACGAGGGCACGTAGACAACACTCTCCCCTCTCGTTGCTATGCATCACCATGATCTTGCGTGTGCGTAGGAAAATTTTGAAATTACTACGTTCCCCCACAGTGGAATCCGAGCCTAGGTTTTATGCGTTGATATTGTGCACGAGTAGAACACAAGTGAGTTGTGGGCGATATAAGTCATACTGCTTACCAGCATGTCATACTTTGGTTCGGCGGTATTGTTGGATGAAGCAGCCCGGACCGACATTACGCGTACGGTTACGCGAGACTGGTTCTACCGACGTGCTTTGCACACAGGTGGCTGGTGGGTGTCAGTTTCTCCAACTTTAGTTGAACCGAGTGTGGCTACGGCCGGTCCTTGTGAAGGTTAAAACAGCACCAACTTGACAAACTATCATTGTGGTTTTGATGCGTAGGTAAGAACGGTTCTTGCTCAGCCCGTAGCAGCCACGTAAAACTTGCAACAACAAAGTAGAGGACATCTAACTTATTTTTGCAGGGCATGTTGTGATGTGATATGGTCAAGACGTGATGAGATATAAGTTGTTGTATAAGATGATCATGTTTTTTTGAAGTTATCGGCAATTGGCAGAAGCCTTATGGTTGTCTCTTTATTGCATAAGATGCAAGCGCCAAATAATTGCTTTACTTTATCGCTATGCGATAGCAATAGTTGCAAGAGCAGTAGTTGGAGAGATGACCATGTGACGACACATTGATATAGATCAAGATGATGGAAATCATGGTGTCATGCCGGTGACGATGGAAATCATGACGATACTTTGGAGAT
Organism: Triticum aestivum; assembly: GCF_018294505.1. NCBI lineage: Eukaryota > Viridiplantae > Streptophyta > Magnoliopsida > Poales > Poaceae > Triticum > Triticum aestivum. The sequence continues at coordinate 63,537,838 of NC_057794.1, read as the reverse complement.
GGAGATCAAAGGCACAAGATGATGATGGCCATATCATGTCACATATTTTGATTGCATGTGATGTTTATCTTTTATGCATCTTATCTTGCTTTGATTGACGGTAGCATTTTAAGATGATCTCTCGCTAATTATCAAGAAGTGTTCTCCCTGAGTATGCACCGTTGCGAAAGTTCTTCGTGCTGAGACACCACGTAATGATTGGGTGTGATAGGCTCTACATTCAAATACAACGGGTGCAAAACAGTTGCACACGCGGAATACTCAGGTTATACTTGACGAGCCAAGCATATACAAATATGGCCTCGGAACACGAAGACCGAAAGTTCGAGCGTGAATCATATAGTAGATATGATCAACATAGTGATGTTCACCATTGAAACTACTCCATCTCACGTGATGATCGGACATGGTTTAGTTGATATGGATCACGTGATCACTTAGAGGATCAGAGGGATGTCTATCTAAGTGGGAGTTCTTAAGTAATATGATTAATTGAACTTAAATTTATTATGAACTTAGTCCTGGTAGTATTTTGCAAATTATGTTGTAGATCAATAGCTCGCGTTGTTGCTTTCATATGTTTATTTTCATATGTTCCTAGAGAAAATTGTGTTGAAAGATGTTAGTAGAAATGATGCGGATTGGATCCGTGATCTGAGGTTTATCCTCATTGCTGCACAGAAGAATTATGTCCTTGATGCACCGCTAGGTGACAGACCTATTGCAGGAGCAGATGCAGACGTTATGAACGTTTGGCTAGCTCAATATGATGACTACTTGATAGTTTAGTGCACCATGCTTAACGACTTAGAATCGGGACTTCAAAGACGTTTTGAACGTCATGGACCATATGAGATGTTCTAGGAGTTGAAGTTAATATTTCAAGCAAATACCCGAGTTGAGAGATATGAAGTCTCCAACAAGTTCTATAGCTAAAGATGGAGGAGAATCGCTCAACTAGTGAGCATGTGCTCAGATTGTCTGGGTACTACAATCGCTTGAATCAAGTGGGAGCTAATCTTCCAGATAAAATAGTGATTGACAGAATTCTCTAGTCACCATCACCAAGTTAGTAGAACTTCATGATGAACTATAATATGCAAGGAATAACGGAAATGATTCCCAAGCTCTTCGTGATGCTAAAATCGACGAAGGTAGAAATCAAGAAAAACATCAAGTGTTGATGGTAGACAAGACCACTAGTTTCAAGAAAAGGGCAAAAGAAAGAAAGGGAACTTCAAGAAGAACGACAAGCAAGTTGCTGCTCAGGAGAAGAAACCCAAATATGGACCTAAGCCTGAAACTAAGTGCTTAACTGCAAAGGGACTGGTCACTAGAAGCGGAACTACCCCAAGTAATTGGCGGATAAGAAGGATGGCAAAGTGAACAAAGGTATATTTGATATACAGATTATTGATGTGTATTTTACTAGTGTTCGTAACAACCCCTCGGTATTTGATACTGGTTTAGTTGCTAAGAGTAGTAACTCGAAACGGAAGTTGCAGAATGAACATAAACTAGTTAAGGGTGAAGTGACGATGTGTGTTGGAAATAGTTCCAAGATTGATATGATCATCATCGCACACTCCCTATACTTTCGGGATTAGTGTTGAACCTAAATAAGTGTTATTTGGTGTTTGCGTTGAGCATGAATATGATTTGATCATGTTTATTGCAATATGATTATTCATTTAAGTAAGAGAATAAATTGTTGTTCTGTTTACATGAATAAAACCTTATATGGTTACACACTCAAAATGGTTCATTGGATCTCGATCGTAGTGATACACATATTCATAATATTGAAACCAAAAAAATGCAAAGTTAATAATGATAGTGCAACTTATTTGTGGCACTGCCGTTTAGGTCATATTGGTGTAAAGCGCATGAAGAAACTCCATGTTGATGGACTTTTGGAATCACTTGATGCTTGCGAACCATGCCTCATGGGCAAGATGACTAAGACTATGTTCTCCGGAACAATGGAGTGAACAACTGACTTATTGGAAATAATACATATTGATGTATGCGATCCGATGAGTGTTGAGGCTCGCGGCGGGTATCGTTATTTTCTGACCTTCACGGATGATTTGAGCAGATATGAGTATATCTACTTGATGAAACATAAGTCTGAAACATTTGAAAAGTTCAAAGAATTTCAGAGTGAAGTGGAAAATCATCGTGACAAGAAAATAAAGTTTCTACGATCTAATCGCAGAGACGAATATTTGAGTTACGAGTTTGGTCTTCAATTAAAACAATGTGGAATAGTTTCACAAACTCATGCCACCTGGAACACCACAACATAATGGTGTGTCCGAACGTCATAAGCGTACTTTATTGGATATAGTGCAATCTATGATGTTTCTTACCGATTTACCACTATTGTTTTGGGGTTATGCATTAGAGACAGCTGCATTCACGTTAAATAGGGCACCATCTAAATCCGTTGAGATGACACTATATGAACTATGGTTTAACAAGAAACCAAAGTTGTCGTTTCTTAAAGTTTGGGGTTGTGATGCTTATGTGAAAAAGTTTCATCCTGATAAGCTCAAACCCAAATCGGAGAAATGTGTCTTCATAGGATACCCAAAGGAGACAGTTGGGTACACCTTCTATCACAGATCCGAAGGCAAGATATTCGTTGCTTAGAATGGATCCTTTCTAGAGAAGGAGTTTCTCTCGAAAGAAGTGAGTGGGAGGAAAGTAGAACTTGATGAGGTAACTGTACCTGCTCCCTTATTGGAATGTAGTTCATCATAGAAAATGGTTTCTGTGACACCTACACCAATTAGTGAGGAAGTTAATGATGATGATCATGAAACTTCAAATCAAGTTATTACTGAACCTCGTAGATCAACCAGAGTAAGATCCGCATCAGAGTGGTACGGTTAATCCTGTTCTGGAAATCATGCTACTAGATCATGATGAACCTACGAACTATGAAGAAGCGATGGTGAGCCCAGATTCCGCAAAATGGCTTGAAGCCATGAAATCTGAGATGGGATCCATGTATGAAAACAAAGTATGGACTTTGGTTGGCTTGCCCAATGATCAGCAATCAATTGAAAATAAATGGATCTTCAAGAGGAAGACGGACGCTGATAGTAGAGTTACTATCTACAAAGCTAGAATTGTCGCAAAAAGGTTTTCGACAAGTTCAAGGTGTTGACTACGATGGGAGTTTCTCACTCGTATCTATGCTTAAGTCTGTCCGAATCATGTTAGCAATTGCCGCATTTTATGAAATCTGGCAAATGGATAAACAAAGCTGCATTCCTTAATGATTTATTAAAGAAGAGTTGTATATGATGCAACCAGAAGGTTTTGTCAATCCTAAAGGTACTAACAAAATATGCAAGCTCCAGCAATTCATCTATGGACTGGTGCAAGCATCTCGGAGTTGGAATATACCCTTTGATAAGTTGATCAAAGCATATAGTCTTATACAGACTTGCGGTGAAGCCTGTATTTACAAGAAAGTGAGTGGGAGCACTACAGCATTTCTGATAAGTATATGTGAATAACATATTGTTGATCGGAGATAATGTAGAATTATTCTGCAAAGCATAAAGGAGTGTTTGAAAGGAGTTTTTTCAAGAAAGACCTCGGTGAAGCTGATTACATATTGAGCATCAAGATCTATAGAGATAGATCAAGACGCTTGATAAGTTTTTCAATGAGTATATACCTTGACAAGATTTTAAAGTAGTTCAAAATGGAACAGTCAAAGAAGGAGTTATTGCCTGTGTTACAAAGGTGTGAAGTTGAGTAAGACTCAAAACCCGACCACGGCAGAAGATAGAGAGAAAATGAAAGTCATTCCCTATGCCTCAGCCATAGGTTCTATAAAGTATGTCATGCTGTGTACCAGACCTATTGTATACCCTGCCCTGATTTTGGCAAGGGAGTACAATAGTGATCTATGAGTAGATCACTGGACATTGGTCAAAATTATCCTTAGTGGAATAAGGATATGTTTCTCGATTATGGAGGTGACAAAAGGTTCATTATAAAAGGTTACGTCGATGCAAGTTTTGACACTGATCCAGATGACTCAAAGTCTCAATCTGGATACATATTGAAAGTGGGAGCAATTAGCTAGAGTAGCTTAGTGCAGAGCATTGTTGACATAGAAATTTGCAAAATACTTACGGATCTGAATGTGGCAGACCCGTTGACTAAACTTCTCTCACAAGCAAAACATGATCACACCTTAGTACTCTTTGGGCGTTAATCACATAGCGATGTGAACTAGATTATTGAATCTAGTAAACCCTTTGGGTGTAGGTCACATGACGATGTGAACTATGGGTGTTAATCACATGGTGATGTGAACTATTGATGTTAAATCACATGGCGATGTGAACTAGATTATTGACTCTAATGCAAGTGGGAGACTGAAGGAAATATGCCCTAGAGGAAATAATAAAGTTATTATTTATTTCCTTATATCATGATAAAAGTTTATTATTCATGCTAGAATTGTATTATCCGGAAACATAATACTTGTGTGAATACATAGACAAACTAAACGTCACTAGTGTGCCTCTACTTGACTAGCTCGTTAATCAAAGATGGTTATGTTTCCTAACCATAGGCATGTGTTGTCATTTGATTAACGGGATCACATCATTAGGAGAATGATGTGATTGACATGACCCATTCCATTAGCTTAGCACCCGATCGTTTAGTATGTTGCTATTGCTTTCTTCATGACTTATACATGTTCCTATGACTATGAGATTATGCAACTCCCGTTTGCCGGAGGAACACTTTGTGTGCTACTAAACGTCACAACGTAACTGGGTAATTATAAAGGAGCTCTACAGGTGTCTCCAAAGGTACATGTTGGGTTGGCGTATTTCGAGATTAGGATTTGTCACTCCGATTGTCGGAGAGGTATCTCTGGGCCGTCTCGGTAATGCACATCACATAAGCCTTGCAAGCATTGCAACTAATGAGTTAGTTGCGAGATGATGTATTACGAAACAAGTAAAGAGACTTGCCAGTAACGAGATTGAACTAGGTATTGAGATACCGACGATCGAATCTCAGACAAGTAACATACCGATGACAAAGGGAACAAAGTATGTTGTTATGCGGTCTGACCGATAAAGATCTTCGTAGAATATGTGGGAGCCAATATGAGCATCCAGGTTCCGCTATTGGTTATTGACCGGAGACATGTCTCGGTCATGTCTACATTGTTCTCGAACCCATAGGGTCCACACGCTTAACGTTACAATGATAGTTTCATTATGAGTTTATATATTTTGATGTACCGAAGTTTGTTCGGAGTCGCGGATATGATCACGGACATGACGAGGAGTCTCTAAATGGTCGAGACATAAAGATTGATATATTGGATGGCTATATTCGGACACCGGAAGTGTTCCGGGTGATTTCGGAGAAAACCGGAGTGCCGGAGGGTTACCGAAACCCCCCGGGAGAAGTAATGGGCCTTATGGGCCCTAGTGGAGAGAGAGGGGCGGCAAGGGTGGGCCACACGCCCCCTCCCCCTCTGGTCCGAATTGGACTAGGAGAGGGGGCGGCGCCCCCCTTTCCTTCTCCCTCTCCCCCTTCCTTTCCCCTCCTAGTAGGAGTATGAAAGAGGGGAGTCCTACTCCTACTAGGAGGAGGAATCCTCCTCCTTGGCGCGCCCAAGGGCCGGCCGGCCTCCCCCCTTGCTCCTTTATATATGGGGGCAAGGGGGCACCTCTAGACACACAAGTTGATCCTCGTGATCGTTTTCTTAGCCGTGTGCGGTGCCCCCTTCCACCATACTCCTCGATAAAATTGTAGCGGTGCTTAGGCGAAGCCCTGCGACGGTAGAACATCAAGATCATCACCACGCCGTCGTGCTGACGGAACTCTTCCCCGACACTTTGCTGGATCGGAATCCGGGGATCGTCATCGAGCTGAACGTGTGCTAAAACTCAGAGGTGCCGTAGTTTTGGTGCTTGATCGGTCGGGCCGTGAAGACGTACGACTACATCAACCGCGTTGTCATAACGCTTCTGCTGTCGGTCTACGAGGGCACGTAGACAACACTCTCCCCTCTCGTTGCTATCCATCACCATGATCTTGCGTGTGCGTAGGAAAATTTTGAAATTACTATGTTCCCCAACATGTGCATGATTTAAATACCTTGTGTGGTGAAGATGGAGCATTGCCACACTATATGATTTTGTAGGGATAACTTTATTTGGCCATGTTATTTTGAGAAGAAATAATTGCTTTATTAGTATGCTTGAAGTATTATTATTTTTATGTCAATATAAACTTTTGTCTTTAATCTTTCTAATCTGAATATTCATAGCACAATTAAGAAGATTTGCATTGAAATTATGCCAAGTAGCACTCCGCATCAAAAATTCTCTTTTTATCATTTATCTACTCGAGGACAAGCAGGAATTAAGCTTGGGGATGCCTGATATGTCTCCAACATATCTATAATTTTTGATTGCTCCATGCTATATTATCTACTGTTTTGGACTATATTGGGCTTTATTTTCCACTTCTATATTATTTTTGGGACTAACCTATTAACAGGAGGCCCAGCCCAGAATTGTTGTTTTTTTGCCTATTTCAGTGTTTCAAAGAAATGGAATATCAAACGGAGTCCAAACGGAATAAAATCTTCGGGAACATGATTTTCTCACCGAACGTGATCTAGGAGACTTGGACCCTGCTCCAAGGAACAAAAGAGGCGATCAGGAGGGTAGGGGGCGCGCCCCCTGCCTCGTGGGCCCCTCGTTGCTCCTCCGACATACTTCTTCCTCCTATATATACACACGTACCCCCAAACGATCAGGACAGGAGCCAAAAACCTAATTCCACCGCCGCAACTTTCTGTATCCACGAGATCCCATCTTGGGGCCTGTTCCGGAGCTCCGCCGGAAGAGGGCCATCATCACGGAGGGCTTCTACATCATCCTAGCCCCTCTGATGAAGTGTGAGTAGTTTACCTCAGACCTTCGGGTCCATAGTTAGTAGCTAGATGGCGTCTTCTCTCTCTTTGAATCTCAATACAAAGTTCTCCCCCTCTCTTGTGGAGATCTATTCGATATAATCTTCTTTTTGCAGTGTGTTTTTTGAGACCGATGAATTGTGGGTTTATGATCAAGTCTATCTATGAATAATATTTGAATCTTCTCTGAATTCTTTTATGTATGATTGGTTATCTTTGCAAGTCTCTTCGAATTATCCGTTTGGTTTGGCCAACTATATTAGTAGTTCTTGCCACGGGAGAAGTGCTTAGCTTTGGGTTCGATCTTGCGGTGTCCTTACCCAGTGACAGAAGGGGCAGCAAGGCACATATTGTATCATTGCCATCGAGGATAACAAGATGGGGTTTATTTCATATTGCATGAATTTATCTCTCTACATCATGTCATCTTGCTTAAGGCGTTACTCTGTTTTTAACTTAATACTCTAGATGCATGCTGGATAGCGGTCGATGAGTGGAGTAATAGTAGTAGATGCAGAATCGTTTCGATCTACTTGCCACGGACGTGATGCCTATATACATGATCATGCCAAGATATTCTCATAACTATGCTCAATTCCGTCAATTGCTCAACAGTAATTTGTTCACCAACTGTAGAATACTTATGCTCTTGAGAGAAGCATGTTGGGGAACGTAGAAGAATTTAAAATTTTCTACGCATCACCAAGATCAATCTATGGAGTTATATAGCAATGAGGGAAAGGGGAGTGCATCTACATACCCTTGTAGATCGCTAGTGGAAGCGTTCAAGAGAACGGGGTTGATGGAGTCATACTCGTCGTGATCCAAATCACCGATGTCCGAGCGCCGAACGGATGGCACCTCCGTGTTCAACACACGTACGGTTGGGAAGACGTCTCCTCCTTCTTGATCCAGCAAGGGGGAAGGAGAGGTTGATGGAGATCCAGCAGCACGACAGCGTGGTAGTGGAAGCAACGATGATCTCGGCAGGGCTTCGCCAAGCTCAGCGAGAGGGAGAGGTGTCACGGGAGGGAGAGGGAGGCGCCAGGGGCTAGGGTCTGCAGCCCCCTCCCCCCTCTTTATATAGTGGTCCAGGGGGCGCCGGCCCCTCTAGATCCCATCTAGATGGGGGGCGGCAGTCAAGGGGGGTGGCTTGCCCCCCAAGCCAAGTGGGGCGCTCCCCACCCCTAGGGTTTCCAACCCTAGGCGCAGGGGGAGGCCCAAGGGGGGCGCACCAGCCCATCAGGGGCTGGTTCCCAACCCACTTCAGCCCATGGGGCCCTCCGGGATAGGTGGCCCCTTCCGGTGGTCCCGGTACAATACCGGTGACCCCCGAAACTTTCCCGGTGGCCGAAACTGGACTTCCTATATACAATTCTTCACCTCCGGACCATTCTGGAACTCCTCGTGACGTCCGGGATCTCATACGGGACTCTGAACAACTTTTGGGTTACCGCATACTAATATCTCAACAACCCTAGCGTCACCGAACCTTAAGTGTGTAGACCCTACGGGTTCGGGAGTCACGCAGACATGACCGAGATGACTCTCCAGTCAATAACCAACAGTGGGATCTGGATACCCATGTTGGCTCCCACATGCTCCTCGATGATCTCATCGGATGAACCACGATGTCGAGGATTCAATCAATCCCGTATACAATTCCCTTTGTCAATCGGTACGTTACTCGCCCGAGACTCGATCGTCGGTATCCCAATACCTCGTTCAATCTCGTTACCGGCAAGTCACTTTACTCGTACCGTAATGCATGATCCCGTGATCAACCACTTGGTCACATTGAGCTCATTATGATGATGCATTACCGAGTGGGCCCAGAGATACCTCTCCATCATACGGAGTGAAAAATCCCAGTCTCGATTCATGCCAACCCAACAGACACTTTCGGAGATACCCATAGTGCACCTTTATAGTCACCCAGTTACGTTGTGACATTTGGCACACCCAAAGCACTCCTATGGTATCCGGGAGTTGCACAATCTCATGGTCTAAGGAAATGATACTTGTCATTCGGAAAAGCTCTAGCAAACGAACTACACGATCTTTGAGCTATGCTTAGGATTGGGTCTTGTCCATCACATCATTCTCCTAATGATGTGATCCCGTTATCAATGACATCTAATGTCCATAGTCAGGAAACCATGACTATCTTTTGATCAACGAGCTAGTCAACTAGAGGCTCACTAGGGACGTGTTGTGGTCTATGTATTCACACATGTATTACGATTTCCGGATAACACAAGTATAGCATGAACAATAGACAATTATCATGAATAAGGAAATATAATAATAACCATTTTATTATTGCCTCTAGGGCATATTTCCAACAGTCTCCCACTTGCACTAGAGTCAATAATCTAGTTACATTGTGATGAATCGAACACCCATAGAGTTCTGGTGTTGATCATGTTTTGATCTAGGGAGAGGTTTAGTCAACGGATTTGCCACTTTCAGGTCCGCATGTACTTTACAAATATCTATGTCTCCATTTTGAACACTTTCACAAATGGAGTTGAAGTGACGCTTGATATGCCTGGTCTTCCTGTGAAACCTGGGCTCCTTGGCAAGGGCAATAGCTCCAGTGTTGTCACAGAAGAGAGTCATCGGGCCCGACGCATTGGGAATGACTCCTAGGTCGGTAATGAACTCCTTCACCCAGATTGCTTCTTGTGCTGCCTCCGAGGCTGCCATGTACTCCGCTTCACATGTAGATCCTGCCACAACGCTTTGCTTGCAACAGCACCAGCTTACTGCCCCACCATTCAAAATATACACGTATCCGGTTTGTGACTTCGAGTCATCCAGATCTGTGTCGAAGCTAGCATCGACGTAACCCTTTACGACGAGCTCTTCGTCACCTCCATAAACGAGAAACATATCCTTAGTCCTCTTCAGGTACTTCAGGATATTCTTAACCGTTGTCCAGTGTTCCATGCCGAGATTACTTTGGTACCTTCCTACCAAACTTACGGCAAGGTTTACATCAGGTCTGGTACACAACATGGCATACATAATAGACCCTATGGCCGAGGCATAGGGGACGACACTCATCTTTTCTCTATCTTCTGTCGTGGTCGTCCGTTGAGCCGTGCTCAATTGCATACCTTGCAATACAGGCAAGAACCTCTTCTTGGACTGATCCATATTGAACTTCTTCAATATCTTGTCAAGGTACGTACTTTGTGAAAGACCAATGAGGCGTCTCGATCTATCTCTATAGATTTTGATGCCTAATATATAAGCAGCTTCTCCAAGGTCCTTCATTGAAAAACACTTGTTCAAGTAGGCCTTTATGCTTTCCAAGAATTCTATATCATTTCCCATCAATAGTATGTCATCCACATATAATATGAGAAATGCTACGGAGCTCCCACTCACTTTCTTGTAAACACAGGCTTCTCCATAAGTCTGTGTAAACCCAAATGCTTTGATCATCTCATCAAATCGAATGTTCCAACTCCGAGATGCTTGCACCAGCCCATAGATTGAGCGTTGGAGCTTGCACACCTTGTTAGCATTCTTAGGATCGACAAAACCTTCCGGCTGCATTATATACAATTCTTCCTTAAGAAAACCGTTAAGGAATGCCGTTTTGACGTCCATTTGCCATATCTCATAATCATAGAATGCGGCAATTGCTAACATGATTCGGAGGGACTTCAGCTTCGCTACGGGTGAGAAAGTCTCATCATAGTCAACCCCTTGAACTTGTCGATAAGCCTTAGTGATGAGTCGAGCCTTGTAGATGGTCACATTACCATCTGCGTTTGTCTTCTTTTTAAAGATCCATTTATTTTCTATGGCTCGCCGATCATCGGGTAAGTCAGTCAAAGTCCATACTTCATTTTCATACATGGATCCTATCTCGGATTTCATGGCTTCTAGCCATTTGTCGAAATCTGGGCCCGCCATCGCTTCCTCATAGTTCGAAGGTTCACCGTTGTCTAACAACATGATTTCCAAGATAGGGTTGTCGTACCACTCTGGTGCGGAACGTGTCCTTGTGGACCTACGAAGTTCAGTAGCAACTTGATCTGAAGTTTCATGATCATCATCATTAACTTCCTCTCTAGTCGGTGCAGGCACCTCAGGAACATTTTCCTGAGTTGCGCCACTTTCCGGTTCAAGAGGTAATACTTCATCAAGTTCTACTTTCCTCCCACTTACTTCTTTCGAGAGAAACTCTTTCTCTAGAAAGGATCCATTCTTGGCAACAAAGATCTTGCCTTCGGATCTGAGGTAGAAGGTATACCCAATAGTTTCTTTAGGGTATCCTATGAAGACGCATTTTTCCGACTTGGGTTCGAGCTTTTCAGGTTGAAGTTTCTTGACATAAGCATCGCATCCCCAAACTTTTAGAAACGATAGGTTAGGTTTCTTCCCAAACCATAATTCATACGGTGTCGTCTCAACGGATTTCGACGGAGCCCTATTTAAAGTGAATGCGGCAGTCTCTAAAGCATAGCCCCAAAATGACAGTGGTAGATTGGTAAGAGACATCATAGATCGAACCATATCCAATAGAGTGCGATTACGACGTTCGAACACACCATTACGCTGAGGTGTTCCAGGCGGCGTGAGCTGTGAAACTATTCCACATTTCCTTAAGTGCGTGCTAATTCGTGACTCAAGTATTCTCCCCCACGCTCTGATCGCAAGAACTTGATTTTCCTGTCACGTTGATTCTCAACCTCACTCTAAAATTCCTTGAACTTTTCAAAGGTCTCAGACTTGTGTTTCATTAAGTAGACATACCCATATCTACTCAAGTCATTAGTGAGGGTGAGAACATAACGATAGACACCGCGAGCCTCAACACTCATTGGACCGCACACATCAGTATGTATGATTTCCAATAAGTTGGTTGCTCATTCCATTGTTCCTGAGAATGGAGTCTTGGTCATTTTACCCATGAGGCATGGTTCGCACGTGTCAAATGATTCGTAATCAAGAGACTCCAGAAGTCCATCTGCATGGAGCTTCTTCATGCGTTTGACACCTATGTGACCAAGGCGGCAGTGCCACAAGTATGTGGGACTATCATTATCAACCTTACATCTTTTGGTATTCACACTGTGAATATGTGTAACATTACGCTCGAGATTCATTAAGAATAAACCATTCACCAGCAGGGTATGACCATAAAACATATCTCTCATATAAATAGAACAACCATTATTCTCGGATTTAAATGAGTAGCCATCTCGAATTAAACGAGATCCTGATACAATGTTCATGCTTAAAGCTGGCACTAAATAACAACTATTGAGGTTTAAAACTAATCCCGTAGGTAAATGTAGAGGTAGCGTACCGACGGCGATCACATCGACCTTGGAACCATTCCCGACGCGCATCGTCACCTCGTCCTTCGCCAGTCTCCGCTTATTTCGCAGCTCCTGCTTTGAGTTACAAATGTGAGCAACCGCACCGGTATCAAATACCCAGGAGCTACTACGAGTACTGGTAAGGTACACATCAATTACATGTATATCACATATACCTTTAGTGTTGCCGGCCTTCTTGTCCGCTAAGTATTTGGGGTAGTTCCGCTTCCAGTGACCACTTCCCTTGCAATAAAAACACCCAGTCTCGGGCTTGGGTCCATTCTTTGGCTTCTTCCCGGCAGCTTGCTTACCGGGCGCGGCAACCCCCTTGCCGTCCTTCTTGAAGTTCTTCTTTCCCTTGCCTTTCTTAAACTTAGTGGTTTTATTCACCATCAACACTTGATGTTCCTTTTTGATCTCCACCTCCGCTGATTTCAACATTGAATATACCTCAGGAATGGTCTTTTCTATCCCCTGCATATTGAAGTTCATCACAAAGCTCTTGTAGCTCGGTGGAAGCGACTGAAGGATTCTGTCAATGACCGCGTCATCCGGGAGATTAACTCCTAGCTGAGTCAAACGGTTGTGCAACCCAGACATTTTGAGTGTGTGCTCACTGACAGAACTATTTTCCTCCATCTTACAACTGAAGAACTTGTCGGAGACTTCATATCTCTCGACCCGGGCATGAGCTTGGAAAACCATTTTCAGCTCTTCGAACATCTCATATGCTCCGTGTTGCTCAAAACGCTTTTGGAGCCCCGGTTCTAAGCTGTAAAGCATGCCGCACTGAACGAGGGAGTAATCATCAGCACGCTGCTGCCAAGTGTTCATAACGTCTTGGTTCTCTGGGATGGGTGCGTCACCTAGCGGTGCTTCTAGGACATAATCTTTCTTGGCAGCTATGAGGATGATCCTCAGGTTCCGGACCCAGTCTGTATAGTTGCTGCCATCATCTTTCAGCTTGGTTTTCTCTAGGAATGTGTTGAAGTTGAGGGCAACATTAGCGTGGGCCATTTGATCTACAAGACATATTGTAAAGATTTTAGACTAAGTTCATGATAATTAAGTTCATCTAATCAAATTATTCAATGAACTCCCACTCAGATAGACATCCCTCTAGTCATCTAAGTGAAACATGATCCGAGTCAACTAGGCCGTGTCCGATCATCACGTGAGACGGACTAGTTAACATCGGTGAACATCTTCATGTTGATCGTATCTTCTATACGACTCATGCTCGACCTTTCGGTCTTCCGTGTTCCGAGGCCATGTCTGTACATGCTAAGCTCGTCAAGTCAACCTAAGTGTATTGCGTGTGTAAATCTGGCTTACACCCGTTGTATTCGAACGTTAGAATCTATCACACCCGATCATCACGTGGTGCTTCGAAACAACGAACCTTTGCAATGGTGCACAGTTAGGGGGGAACACTTTCTTGAAATTATTACGAGGGATCATCTTATTTAAGCTACCGTCGTTCTAAGCAAATAAGATGTAAAACATGATAAACATCACATGCAATCAAATAGTGACATGATATGGCCAATGTCACTTTGCTCCTTATGATCTCCATCTTTGGGGCGCCATGATCATCGTCGTCACCGGCATGACACCATGATCTCCATCATCATGATCTCCATCATCGTGTCTTCATGAAGTTGTCTCGTCATCTATTACTTCTACTACTATGGCTAACAGTTTAGCAATAAAGTAAAGTAATTACATGATGTTATATATTGACACGCAGGTCATAAATAAATTAAGAAAACTCCTATGGCTCCTGCCGGTTGTCATACTCATCGACATGCAAGTCGTGATTCCTATTACAAGAACATGATCAATCTCATACACCACATATATCATCCATCACATCCTTTTGGCCATATCACATCACACGGCACATGCTGCAAAAACAAGTTAGACGTCCTCTAATTGTTGTTGCAAATTTTTTACATGGCTGCTATAGGTTTCTTAGCAAGAACGTTTCTTACCTATGCCAAAACCACAACGTGATATGCCAATTTCTATTTACCCTTCATAAGGACCCTTTTCATCGAATCCGATCCGACTAAAGTGGGAGAGACAGACACCCGCTAGCCACCTTATGCAACTAGTTCATGTCAGTCGGTGGAACCTGTCTCACGTAAGCGTACGTGTAAGGTCGGTCCGGGCCGCTTCATCCTACGATGCCACCGAATCAAGATAAGACTAGTAACGACAAGTAAATTGACAATATCGACACCCACAACTGCTTTGTGTTCTACTCGTGCATAGAAACTACGCATAGACCTAACTCTGATACCACTGTTGGGGAACGTAGGAGAATTTAAAATTTTCTATGCATCACCAAGATCAATCTATGGAGTTACCTAGCAATGAGGGAAAGGGGAGTGCATCTACATACCCTTGTAGATCGCGAGCGGAAGCGTTCAAGAGAACAGGGTTGATGGAGTCGTACTCGTCGTGATCCAAATCATCGATGACCGAGCGCCGAACGGATGACACCTCCGCGTTCAACACACGTACGGTTGGGAAGACGTCTCCTCCTTCTTGATCTAGCAAGGGGGAAGGAGAGGTTGGTGGAGATCCAGTAGCACGGCGGCGTGGTGGTGGAAGCAACGGTGATCTTGGCAGGGCTTCGACAAGCTCAGCGAGAGGAAGAGGTGTCACGGGAGGGAGAGGGAGGCGCCAGGGGCTAGGGTCTGCAGCCCTCCCTCCCCCCCTCTTTATATAGGGGTCCAAGGGGGGCGTCGGCCCCTTTAGATCCCATCTAGATGGGGGGCGGCGGCCAAGGGGGGGCTTGCCCCCCAAGCCAAGTGGGGCGCCCCCCACCCCTAGGGTTTCCAACCCTAGGCGCAGGGGGAGGCCCAAGGGGGGCGCACCAGCCATCAGGGGCTAGTTCCCCCCCGCCCACTTCAGCCCATGGGGCCCTCCGGGATAGGTGGCCCCACCCGGTGGATCCCCGGGACCCTTCCGGTGGTCCCGGTACAATACTGGTGACCCCTGAAACTTTCCCGGTGGCCGAAACTGGATTTCCTATATATAATTCTTCACCTCCGGACCATTCCGGAACTCCTCGTGACGTCCGGGATCTCATCCGGGACTCCGAACAACTTTTGGGTTACCGCATACTAATATCTCAACAACCCTAGCGTCACCGAACCTTAAGTGTGTAGACCCTACGGGTTCGGGAGACACACAAACATGACCGAGACGACTCTCCGGTCAATAACCAACAGCGAGATCTGGATACCCATGTTGGCTCCCACATGCTCCTTGATGATCTCATCAGATGAACCACGATGTCGAGGATTCAATCAATCCCGTATACAATTCCCTTTGTCAATCGGTACGTTACTCGCCCGACACTCGATCGTCGGTATCCCAATACCTCGTTCAATCTCGTTACCGGCAAGTCACTTTACTCGTACCGTAATGCATGATCCCGTGATCAACCACTTGGTCACATTGAGCTCATTATGATGATGCATTACCGAGTGGGCCCAGATACCTCTCCGTCATACGGAGTGACAAATCCTAGTCTCGATTCGTGCCAACCCAACAGACACTTTCGGAGATACGCGTAGTGCACCTTTATAGTCGCCCAGTTACGTTGTGACGTTTGGCACACCCAAAGCACTCCTACGGTATCCGGGAGTTGCACAATCTCATGGTCTAAGGAAATGATACTTGACATTCAGAAAAGCTCTAGCAAATGAACTACACGATCTTTGAGCTATGCTTAGGATTGGGTCTTGTCCATCACATCATTCTCCTAATGATGTGATCCCGTTATCAATGACATCTAATGTCCATAGTCAGGAAACCATGACTATCTTTTGATCAACGAGCTAGTCAACTAGAGGCTCACTAGGGACGTGTTGTGGTCTATGTATTCACACATGTATTACGATTTCCGGATAACACAATTATAGCATGAACAATAGACAATTATCATAAAGAAGGAAATATAATAATAACCAGTTTATTATTGCCTCTAGGGCATATTTCCAACAAAGCTACTAGTGAAACCTATGGCTCCCGGGTCTATTCTCATCATATCAATCTCCATCACTTTAATCTTGCTTTGTTTTTACTTTGCTTTTACTTTTTACTTTGCATCTTTATACCAAAAATACCAAAAATATTATATCTATGAGATCTCACTCTCGTAAGTGACCGTGAAGGGCTTGACAACCCCTAATCGCGTTGGTTGCGAGTAGCTATCGCTTATTGCAGGTACGAGGGACTTGAGCGTGGGCTCCTACTAGATTGATACCTTGGTTCTCAAAAACTGAGGGAAATACTTACGCTACTCTGCTGCATCATCCCTTCCTCTCCGGGGAAATCCAACGCAAGCTCAAGACATAGCAGCCGACCTGAGCTCAGCCCCTATCCGCAGCGAGATTTGGCGGGAGGGACATTTCTGCACGCCCTTTCCCCCTCCCCCACCCTCCGCCACCATTGCCCCGCCTCCGCATGCTCCGGTGCTTCCTCCCCGGCCATCCCTCGCCGTCATGGACGACCCCCTGCTGTCCCCCGTCATCATCGAGGTCACGCACGCTCCTTCCCCTCGGGCGGATCTCGTCGCCGGCCAAGTTAGCCCCGCCGCCATCGCCCAAGCAAACACCGCGCCTGCCCGCAAGCGGCAGGGCAACATGGTCGTGCAGGGCGGGAATCCGGCTGCTCCTGCCGCGATGTCCCACGCTCCGGGCACCAACGCGGTAGTGCGATCCCGGCCGGCGGCGGAGAAGGTCGGAAGGTCACGGGAGTAAAGCGGAGGAAGATTCCGGCTACTGTCGTGGAATTGTCATGGCAGATGTCCTTTTGCAAGGACTTAGTCGTGGAGCCATCGCAACTAGGAAGCTTAAAGGGGTTAATCGGTACAAGGACACGCGAGGTTTATACTAGTTCAGCCCCTTACGGTGAAGGAAGGCCTACGTCTAGTTGGGTTGGAATTGCTTGAGGTTTCGATGACCAGGGAGCGAGATACGCTATGCCTGGCTCTCGATCAGTTGTTTTTTCGCCCTAAGCCGCTGGCGGGTCATCCCCTTAAATACACGGGTTGATGCCCTGCGGCCTACAGAGTCCCGGCCGGCTCATAAACAGTGTCTGGCTCGGCACTAGTTACTTGTACCTTACAGTACAAGTTATACCATCATGGCGGTTTATCTTTACGGGCCTCAGAGTCACCTGTGGGCCTTTAAGCCTTTTAGTGAACCGCCATCTTCATGCCTTGATCTTGGGCTTCTGATGAACCTCTATTTGCGTAACCCGGCCTCTCCTGGATGGCTTACACAAATAGTCATATCCCCAACATTAGGCCCCAGATTGATTTGAACCGATTCATGTCAACCTTTGAAAACCTTATGAACTGGCCTTTAGTCTTCTGTCTTGCGTGAAAATTGTAACCCGCCCTGACGTCATCCTCTGGCTCCGGGTTAAATCATCGTGATGTCATCTTCAATAAAACTTATATTTTAATTCATCATATGTTCAACGGATCTTTGCCTTTACTGGCCCTCCCGAAAATCGAGGCGTCGAGGCCGCTGGATAATGATGTCTTGGTCTCCTCGTTTCTTGCACCGTCTCAGTCGGTCCTCCTTATAAATAGGCGCGAGCCAGGTCTTTTTCATTTCCTCCGGTCGTCTTCTTCCTCGCACTCCCTCTTCTGCCGCTCGAGTTCCGACGCCGCCACCGTCGGAAACCTTGTCTTCACCGACTCAGGCCGCTGCATCACCCTGTTTTTTGACCAGAGAACAACGGCAACCCTTTGCAGTTCTTCCACATCGGTGAGTTCTCTTTCCCCCCTTTCTCAGATCTGCATTAGTACTGTCTTGAGTTCATCGACGTTCATCATCGCTCGACGCAACCTCCATTAGTTCTTACCTCTAATACCTGGTTCAGATTGTAAAAACCACATAGAACTGCTGCGAAGGATGTTGTGTGCTTATTCTGTATGAAAACAGATCTCATTTCCTTGTTTTGGAAGCCCTCCTTGAGTATATGAACTTCCCTGTACTGTTTTAGGTCTAGAAATTTTTCCTTTCCAGAGCATCGTTTGATCCAAAATAATAATTGCAATTTGTGAAACATGTTTGCTCTACACTTAGCCAAAAACTGTGTCTGTTGACTCTGTTTCAGCCATAGTAGTCCATGTAACCGGTTTAAGATAATACCGGCTGTCAGCACCGCTTGCCTCTGGCGACTTAAGAAAACCTTAATCATCTTTAATACATGCAGCTGTTAAACATTATCACATAGTTACCTGTATGTCATTAGGCCCCTTCTTAAGCCGCCATCTTAAATAACCCAATAATGTTTATTCTCCAGGTTATAATAAACCGGAAAATTTCCTTTATCTTGTTATAGGCTTCAATTTACCCAATGGCACCCAAAGCTGTTAAACCTCCGGTTACCTGCAACTGGGTCCCATCCATTGTTACAGAGAGCAAACTGTCCGAGTTTGTAAAGTCTGGCCATCTGCCCAAGAAGGATGTCATGTCTTATTGTGCTCCTGACCCGTCTGAAGAGAATCCTCAACCCAAGGAAGGGGAGGTGATCATTTTTACCGATCACATGAGCCGGGGATTTGCTCCTCCCGGTTCAAAATTCTTTAGAGACGTTTTGCACTTCTTTGACTTAATACCTCAAGACATCGGGCCCAATTCCGTGTCAAATATCTGCAACTTCCAAGTTTTCTGTGAGGTCTACCTTGGAGAAGAACCCAACCTACTTTTGTTCAGGGAATTGTTCTATTTGAACCGGCAGAATGAGCGGGCCAACGGGCCCAGTCTGGAGCTTGGTGGCTTATCGATTCAAAGGCGGAGAGACTGCCTGTTCCCTTATGTTGAATTGCCGAGTCATCCAAAGGACTGGAACCAGACATGGTTCTACTGCCAAGATACTTCTCCGGCTGGTGAAAACCCGCTGCCTGGCTTCCGTGCATTGCGCCTTGAACCTACTCACCCGCTGCCGGATAAGTTGACTGCTATTGAATGTCTGCCACTCACCCCCAAGATCAAGAAGATTAAAGCTCTTTTAGGGAATGGCTTAGATGGCATTGACCTGGTCCGAGTCTGGGTTGCTTGGAGAATAATTCTGTTAAGCCGCCGCCCCGGCTTAATGTGTAATTATTCAGGCGAGAAAGATGACCCTCAGCGTCATAGTCCTGGCGACTTACCAGATGACGTAGTGGAAGCTACAACTCAGTCTTTGTTGAAAGAGGGTACAGTGAATAGTAATGCTTTCAGCTTACTACCTTTCTGCAAGAAGAACCCGGCCCCTGCGGTAAGTTTCCAGCCGTCGGGTTATTTTTTATCATGTTATACTGTATTCTTACGCATAACCCTTTATAACCTTTTACAGGCAAATGATAACTTCTGGAAAATCCAATATGATCATGAGGCGGCCAAGAAAGCCAGGGCGGCCAAGAGAGCCGAAAGGAAAACCGCCAAGCCCACCACTTCAAGGAAAAGGAAGCCAAGCGCTTCTGAGATGTTTCAGCTTGATGATTCTGATGATAATGAGGAAGAGGTAACTTTTTAATTTCCCTTTCTCCTTTATCACTACCTTACTGATATTAACCTTCTTTCAGGAAGACATGGGCAACAGCCAACCCGTCGAGGAAGAGGTAACTATAATCTCCTCCGACTCCGAGCTTCGGCCGCGTCAGAAAATTCAAAGAGTAACCCGGAAAGTAAGATTTTCACATCCTTTGGCTTACCAAGATCCTGACTTTCTTTTGAAGCAACGGCAATTTGAAAACCGGAGGCAGACCCGGACCAGCAAGGATGCAGAGCTATCCTCCGGCTTGCCTGACACAACCCAGAAGCGTCGGACTGAGGTTATCTCCAACTTATACCCTTTTTTACCTTTGGCGGGTCTAATCCATCAACCTCTCAATTCCTCTGACTCCAATTACCAGGATACCTCTCCTTCATCTGGCGAGTCCTTTTTAAGACTGCCCCTGGGTAATATCAATTTATTCACCTTATGTTTTTCTTTCTTCATGTTTCTTTACTTATTTCTCTGCTTTGCCCACAACATGCAGGTTAAGCCCAGGAAGAAAACCAAGATGGATAAACCGGCCCAAACCCCTATGGTGACTGAACCGGAACAGGGTATAGCTGCTCCCGACTCTTCCACACATCAACTGCCGCCTGAGCCGGCTCAAGACATTGCAGCACCAACTTCTGACCCGCCTGCTAAAGATATTCTTGATGGTTCTGTTAACCCGGAGGCACCTAGCCCAGTCAAAACGGCTGACCCAGAAGTGGAATTTCTCAAGGCTCAATTCGTTGAGCCCGCCAGGCCCATCGTCCTTGCCAAATGCTCGGCTAAAGAGGAGTTGCTAGAACGCTATAAGGCCAAGATGGATATCACCGACTATACTCATTTGAGTTTTGGAGAGATCGTCTCGGGCTATATCAACCAGGTGCAAAGCAGCCGTGACCTGGAAATTGACATGGTGAAGCAAATACAGCAAAAATCTGAGGTATGACTTATGCTTCCTTACTTTCAATCATACTTACTGTACCAGCCCCCAAGTCTATTACTTATGAATAAATATGCTTTAACTTGCGATACACATTAGCCCCCAAGTGCCAAGTATCTTTGCTTGCAAAGTATTTGGGACTTAATATCCAGGACCGGCTTAATAATTTAGAAAGCTTCGGTATACATTAGCCCCCAAGTGTCAAGTATCTTTGTTTGCAAAGTGCTTGGGACTTAATATTATTTACCGTAATCTTGACTACTATCCGGTGCAATGCAGGCCACCATAAGTCAATTTGAATCGGAGATTGCTGACCTAAAGAACCGCCTGGCAGCCCAGGAGATTGAAATTCAAAAGGCTAACTCCAAATTTGAATTCAGCGTCTCTGAACAAGAGAAGTTGAAGAAAAATTTTGAGTCGGAGAAGAAAATTTGGACTGACGAAAAGGCCGGACTGGTGACCCGGGCCGAGACAGCAGAGGCGTCGCTGGCAAATGCAACAGCCGAACTGACCGGCTTACAACGCTAGATATCTCGGATGGTCTCAGCGATCTTTGGTAAGTTATCTTAAGCAAGCATTAAGTATTGTAAATATTCCTTTAATTGTTACCTGAGGTTTACCTTATACTTACCAATACAGGCCCCAGGAGCACAAACCTCAAGCAGAATATGCTGATCAAATTGAAGGCAGTGTATACTCTAGTAGAGCAACTGTACATCAGGTCACAACGTGCCTTGGCCGTTGTAGCCTTATCAAATGATGTGCCCGACCTCTTGCAAGATGTGTTACAATGGCTTGCTGTACTTCCTCAGCGGATTCAAGAGTTGAGACGGGCCCAAGCAAGAGCCAGAGCAATAGCCACTTTGAGTCGGGCCAAAGCCTGGTTACCAGAGCTAGACCCGGCCGACATCGCTCTTGGGTATCCAAGTTTAAAGGAGGATGGCACTCCATTTGATGAAAAGGATTTCACCACCTGCGTGAGGGATACACGCCCTGTGGCCACTCAAATTGGAAACGACACTGACCTCACCAAGTATCAGCTGGGTTATGACAAGGAGAATCGGAGAATCCCCACACCGCATTATGACGATGTCAGCTTGATCCCTCCAATCCGTAAGCACAACTTTGCCCCTGAAGTCGACCCAACCGGTTTAATAGATGATGAAGTTGAGTTTGAGGCCTTGAGTGGCATTGACTGGGCCTCATCATCTTTCCAGGACAAAGCAGCCGGCGGAGAGGCGGAGAAGGATAACCTGGAGGCTTCAAGTCAACCCCAAGAGTAGATTGCCAGGCGCCACCTGCTTATGTCGTTGTAGAAAAACAATGCCGCATCATTCAGACTCGGGGAGTCTTGTAACAGAGTAGAAAATACTTTGAGTTTTGGTATGCCTTTGCGCATGCTTATGGCCCTTAATACTTGCATAAGCCGCCGTCACTATGCACTTCATAGTTTATATGAATCTATTATGTCCTTTGCAGAAATGTCTTGTACTGCCCTGTGATGCTTACGGCTGCTTTTCTGGCTTATATAAGCCAACCCCTGAGGGTAAGTTTAACTCCTGAAAATTGGCACATAAAAGTTCACCTGGTACTTAACAACCTGATGTAACCAATTTTAATCCTGGAGGATTGCAATGTACTCCATTGTATTTTCAAGAGGGTCGCAAGATATCCAATGTTGATACTTGTAAAATATGATGAACCAAAGGGTTTCTGATTCGAATACGATCAGTGAACCATTCCAAAGGGGTTGAGCTAAGATTCGGATACGATCTGTTAGCCCCCAGTGGCTGTGGCGATGCCGATCAAGTGGGTATCGACAACTGTGTTCTCTTTGGTTCGAATACGACCTATGTTTGAACAGGAAGCCCCCAAGTGACCATAAGAGTTGTTTAATGACACTGATTCGAATATGATCCACGTCAGACCCAAAGGGGTTAAGCTATGATTCAAATATGATCAAGAAGCCCCAAGTGGGTTTGGCGGTATGCAGATCAAGTGGGTATCGACAGCTATGTTCTCTTTGGTTCGAATACGACCTATGTTTGAACAGGAAGCCCCCAAGTGATCACGGCTAGATTCAGATATGATCATAAGCCAGACCAAAGGAAAGCCGGATTCAGATATGATCCGCTTCTCCTTAGTTATCTCCACCACCTGACAAAGAAAACACATAAACCTTTTTTGGGAGTGGAAAAAAGGACAGAGGTCCTGCTTTATTGCTTTATGTGATATACATAGTATAAATATATACAGATTAGAGCCGGTGGCTCAAGTATAATAAGGCCGAAGATGAGCGATATTCCACGGCCGACGGGTCTCCTCCTCTGACTTACGTGAGTCTTTGTGCTCCCGAACGTCGATAAGGTAGTATGATCCGTTGTTCAGATTCTTGCTGACCACAAAGGGTCCTTCCCAAGGAGGGGATAGCTTGTGCATGTCAGATTAATCCCGGATGAGTCGGAGCACTAAGTCGCCTTCCTGAAAGGTTCTGGACCTAACCCGGCGGCTGTGGTAGCGGCACAGGTCTTGCTGGTAAATCGCCGAGCGGGCTATTTCCAAGTCTCGCTCTTCATCCAACAGGTCAAGTGCGTCTTGCCGAGCTTTTTCGTTGTCTTCCTCAACATAAGCCGCCACATGGGGTGAGTCATGACGGATGTCACTTGGCAGGACCGCCTCTTCTCCATACACCATAAAGAAAGGCGTGTAACCCGTAGATCTGTTAGGTGTAGTATTGATGCTCCAAAGTACATATGGTAACTCCTCCACCCAACAACCCGGTGTCCGCTGGAAGGGGACCAAGAGCCGGGGCTTGATACCCCTCAAGATTTCTTGATTAGCTCATTCTGCTTGACCAATGGATTGAGGGTGAGCTACAGCTGAAATGTCAAGCCGGATATGCTCTCGTTGACAGAACTCTTCCATAGCTCCTTTGGAGAGGTTAGTGCCATTATCAGTTATGATGCTGTGTGGAAAACCAAAGCGAAAAATCACCTTTTTCATAAACTGGACCACCGTGGCTGCATCACACTTACTGACTGGCTCCGCCTCCACCCACTTTGTGAACTTGTCAACCGCCACCAAGAGGTGCGTCTTTTTATCCTTAGACCTTTTGAAAGGCCCGACCATATCAAGCCCACAGACTGCAAACGGCCAAGTAATTGGAATCATCCTCAATTCTTGAGTCGACACATGGGCTCGTCGTGAGAATTTCTGACATCCGTCACATTTACTGACCAGGTCTTCTGCATCAGCATGAGCCGTCAGCCAATAAAACCCATGACGGAAAGCTTTGGCCACAAGAGATTTTGAGCCGGCGTGATGACCACAATCGCCTTCATGAATCTCACGAAGGATCTCCTGACCCTCTGTAGGTGACACGCAACGTTGAAACGCTCCAGTGACGCTGCAATGATGTAACTCGCCATTGACAATTGTCATGGACTTGGACCGCCGGGCGATTTGTCTTGCCAAGGTCTCATCTTCAGGCAACTCTCCCTGAGTCATGTAAGCCAAATAAGGCACTGTCCAATCTGGTATAACGTGGAGAGCCACCACCAACTATGCCTCCGGGTCTGGTATTGCCAGATCTTCCTCTGTAGGTAACTTAACAGAAGGATTATTTAAAACATCAAGAAAGGTGTTAGGTGGCACCGGCTTAAGCTGAGATCCCAGCCGGCTTAAGGCATCAGCCGCCTCATTCTTCCTTCAGTCAATGTGTTCCACCACATAACCCTTGAAATGTCTAGCCACAGCATCGACTTCACGACGGTAAGCCGCCATAAGGGGATCTTTAGAGTCCCACTTTCCTGACACCTGTTGAGCCACAAGGTCTGAGTCTCCCAAGCATCTTACCCGACTCAAGTTCATCTCTTTGGCCATCCGGAGACCATGGAGTAGGGCCTCGTACTCAGCTGCATTGTTAGTACAAGGAAACATAAGCCGGAGCACATAACAAAATTTGTCACCTTGAGGGGAAGTTAACACGACTCCAGCCCCCGAGCCTTCCAACTGTCTGGACCCATCAAAGTGAATAGTCCAATAAGTGTTATCGGGCTTCTCCTTAGGTGCCTGTAGCTCTGTCCAGTCGTTGATGAAATCCACCAAAGCTTGAGACTTAATGGCAGTGCGTGGTACGTACTTCAGACCATGAGGCCCGAGCTCGATGGCCCACTTGGCGACTCGTCCTGTAGCCTCTTTGTTCTGAATAATGTCTCCCAAGGGGGCAGAACTTACCACAGTGATAGGGTGACCTTGGAAGTATTGCTTCAGCTTCCGGCTTGCCATGAACACCCCGTAAACAAGTTTCTGCCAATGAGGATATCTTTGTTTTGACTCGATGAGTACCTCACTGACATAATAAACCGGCTGTTGAACCGGATGTTCCTTACTAGCCTCCTTGCGCTCTACCACAATTGCCACACTGACAGCTCGTGAAATAGCAGCCACATATAACAGCAAAGGCTCTTTGTCAATGGGAGCTGCAAGAACTGGCGGCTCAGATAACTGCCTCTTCAAATCTTCAAAAGCAGTATTAGCAGCATTACTCCAGACAAAGGTGTCTGCCTTCTTCATCAGTTGGTACAGCAGTAGGGCCTTCTCACCTAACCGGCTTATGAACCAGCTTAAAGCGGCAACACGACCCGCCAGTCGCTGAACATCATTGATACATGCCGGTTTAGCCAAAGAAGTGATTGCCTTAATCTTCTTTGGATTAGCCTCGATGCCCCTGTTTGAGACCAAGAATCCCAAAAGCTTGCCCGCAGGCACACCAAATACACACTTCTCCGGGTTAAGAATCATTTTGTAAACCCGGAGATTGTCAAAGGTTTCTCTGAGATCAGATATCAAGGTTTCCGCCTCTCCGGATTTCACCACTATGTCATCCACATAAGCATGAACATTGCGCCTAATCTGATTGTGGAGACAATTCTGTACACACCGTTGATAAGTCGCCTGGGCACTCTTGAGCCCAAAAGGCATAGACACATAGCAGAAGGCTCCAAACGGAGTGATGAAAGCCGTTTTCTCCTGGTCCTTAACTGCCATCTTGATCTGATGATAACCAGAGTAAGCATCCAAAAAGCTCAAACGCGCATAACCCGCCGTAGCATCAATGATTTGATCAATGCGGGGGAGAGCGAAAGGATCAGTCGGACAAGCCTTATTGAAGTCCGTGTAATCCACACACATCCGCCAGGTGCCATTTTTCTTGAGCACGAGCACCGGGTTAGCCAACCACTCTGGGTGAAACACTTCGACAGTGAACCCAGCCGCCAAGAGCCGGGCGACCTCTTCTCCTATAGCTTTTCGTCGTTCCTCATTGAATCACCGCAGAAACTGCCTGACCAGCTTATATTTCAGATCAATATTAAGAGTGTGCTCAGCGAGTCCTCTCAGTACACCCGTCATGTCAGAAGGCTTCCATGAAAAGATGTCCCGGTTCTCACGGATGAAC
Source organism: Triticum aestivum (assembly GCF_018294505.1). NCBI lineage: Eukaryota > Viridiplantae > Streptophyta > Magnoliopsida > Poales > Poaceae > Triticum > Triticum aestivum. The sequence continues at coordinate 63,511,562 of NC_057794.1, read as the reverse complement.
TCAATGAGCGTGCTTTCCTATTTAGGATCCAAGTTGGCACTGATGCTGAATTGCTTAGACGAATCGCATTGAGTAAAATCAACAAGCTTAGTCTCTGCAGCCGATTTAAACTTCATGGTCGGGTCATGCTCCGTAGTCGGCTTCTTGAGGGAGGTCATATCCTCCGGGTCAAGGTTATCTTGATAAAATTTGAGCTCCTCTGCCGCACAGACAGACTCGGCATAAGCTGCATCGCCTTCTTCGCATTCCAGGGCCACCTTTCGGCTTCCATGCACAGTGATGGTACCCTTGTAACCTGGCATCTTGAGCTATAAATAAACATAACACGGCCGCGCCATGAACTTGGCATAAGTCTGCCGCCCAAACAAAGCGTGATATGGACTCTTGATTTTTACCACTTCAAAAGTTAATTTTTCTGCCCTAGAATCATGCTCGTCTCCAAAGGCCACCTCTAGCTCAATCTTACCCACAGGATACGCCGACTTACCAGGCACCACTCCATGGAAGACGGTGTTGGAAGTCTTTAAATTCTTGTCAATTAAGCCCATGCGCTAAAAGGTCTCGTAATAGAGGATGTTGATGCTGCTACCTCCATCCATGAGCACCTTAGTAAATTTATAACCACCAACCTGTGGTGCCACTACCAGGGCCAGTTGACCCGGATTATCAACCCGGGGAGGGTGATCCTCCCTACTCCAGACAATAGGCTGTTCCGACCACCTCAAGTAACGAGGAACTGCCGGCTCAACAGAATTCACCACCCTCCTATGAACTTTCCGATCACGTTTACACAAACTTGTGATGAACACGTGATACTGCCCACTGTTTAGCTGTTTTGGATGGCTCTGATAACCCGACTACTACTATTGCTGACCTCCTTGACCAGACTGTTGTTGATTATAACCACCTTGGCTTCCCTAAAAACCGGATCCTAAACCGCCGCCCGGGCCATGAAAGCCGCCAGCTCCTGAGCCGCCTCCTGGGCCTTGATTGCCATCAAACGTATTAGAATTCTTGAAAGCCTTCATGATTGTGCAACCCTTCCATAAATGAGTCGCTGGTCGTTCCCGGGTGCCATGTTTCGGGCAGGGCTCATTGAGTAGTTGCTCAAGAGACGGACCTGACCCGCCAAACCGAGGGGGTGGCTTTCCTTTGCACTTCTGATTGTTACCCTGTGCATTGGCCACAAATTTCGGGTTACCATCCGCCTTACGCTTATTGCCTCCTTGACTCGCCGGGTTATGCTGCTGACCCTTTCCATTACCGTTCTTCTTTCCCTTCTCTGTCTTTTCCTCATCAGACGCGGGATCCTTGGTACTATCAGAATCGGCATACTTGACTAAAGCTGCCATCAGCGTCCCCATATCGTTGCAATCACGCTTAAGGCGCCCCAGTTTCTGTCTCAGAGGCTCAAAGCGGCAATTCTTCTCCAGCACGAGAACTGCTGAGCCGGCATCCATCTTGTCAGACGAATGTATTATATCTTTGACCCAGCGCACCCAATGAGTCATAGATTCACCTTCCTCATGCTTACAATTTGCCAGGTCCACAATCGACATAGACTGCTTGCAAGTGTCCTTGAAGTTCTGGATGAAATGGGCCTTTAGCTCCGCCCATGAACTAATGGAATTGGGTGGCAAACCCTTTAACCAAGAACGGGCCGTTCCGTCCAACATCATGGTGAAGTATTTAGCCATCGCTTCATCACTAAACTCCAGCAGCTCCATGGCCATCTCGTAACTTTCAATCCACGCCCCAGGCTGTAAATCAGCCGTATAATTCGGCACCTTTCGAGGTCCCTTGAAATCCTTGGGCAGACGTACATTACGTAGAGCCGGTACCAGACAAGGAACTCCTCCGGTTCTAGTAGCAACACCCGCCTCAATGGAAGTCGTCGTGTAAGCCGGTGAGTCCTGTTGGGCTGCTAGCTAAGCCGCTAGCTGAGCCACCCGCTCGTCCTCCTGATGTATCCGATCCTAAACCGGGTTATACCCGTCGGGCTGGTTCCGGCGCTGAGCGCTACTTGACAAGGCCTCTGACTCCATGTGTCTACTGTAACTCGGGCTCCGGTTTTGACGAGGCGGAGCTAACCAGGGCGGAGGAGTTGAGTGAATCATGTCCTGGCTGTAGGAGTAGGTTTCTTGCTGAGCCAGGGCTGTTTGGACAAGTTCCCTGATCCTCCGGGTTCCCACCGCTGTCGGATCATCACCATCTACTGGGAGAGCCTCCAAACATGCTGATGTTGCGATTAAGTTCTCCATGGGGTTGGAGAAGTGACCCTGTGGTATTGGTACGTAATGGGGCGGTGCCATATTGCCGTGAAGAGGTGCCGTCATCGGAGGCTGGACTGAGCCTCCCACTCCGGATGTCATAAACTGATTTGCACCTGGCGGGTTACTTGGGCCGGCCCCAGGTGTAGCAAAGAGATTCCGAGGATCATAAATCTGAGGTAAATGGGACTGAGTTTTCTGATGTCTCCTCCTCATCACCTCATTAGATGCGTTCAAGCTCAATGTGAGCTGAAAGGCCTCTGCCTGAAGTTGCTGCGCCCGTACGTCCAAAGTCGCCCGCTCTGTGGCTAATCTAGTATCTTCAGCTACTAAGGTTTCCTTGGCCCGGGCGATCTCATCGCGAACCTGTGCCACCTCTGCCTCATGCTCAGACTGGTTCGCAGGGACGACTGCAGCAGTTAACAAGGCCGTAAGTTTATCCATGAGATCCATCAGCACCTGAGCCGGTGAGCGCACAGGGCCTCCTGCCCCGGCTACTCCTAACCCGGACGTTATCGCCGCTGAGGCCGTAGAATTTTGGCCGGGTTGAGTACCAGCCATGAAGACTCCTGCCCAGTTTGGCGACTCTGAGGGGTCCGTGCTACCATCGGAACAGCCCCCAAGCACACCATCTTGAACTTGATACGGCGAATCTGTTGAGCCGGCGAACGAATCACCATCAGAGAGGACGGCCGGCTCACCATCACCTTCAGATCCTTTAGAAAGTTCACCTCCGTGGATGCAACCCACAAAGGCACGTTTCACGACGGGTTGAGCTCAGGCGGGTTTCGCACACTGAGCCGTCTCGACGAGGTCGGTGCAGCTGTCCGGCTTAGGGCCCGGCTCACCAATCTGGCCGATGAAGACGTGAATTCCGCCAAAGGGGACCCGGTACCCGTACTCAATTGAGCCGGCATCGGGGCCCCAACCTTCGTCATCGATATAGATCTTGCCGTGACGACTCTTGGTCATCCGGCCAACTGCTTATCCCTTGAGCCCTTCGAAGTTGCCCTTCAAGAACTCAAATCCACCATGCGCTGGCCCCACGGTGGGCGCCAACTATCATGGAATTGTCACGGCAGATGTCCTTTTGCAAGGACTTAGTCGTGGAGCCATCGCAACTAGGAAGCTTAAAGGGGTTAATCGGGACAAGGACACGCGAGGTTTATACTAGTTCAGCCCCTTACGGTGAAGGAAGGCCTACGTCTAGTTGGGTTGGAATTGCTTGAGGTTTCGATGACCAGGGAGCGAGATACGCTATGCATGGCTCTCGATCAGTTGTTTTTTCGCCCTAAGCCGCTGGCGGGTCGTCCCCTTATATACACGGGTTGACGCCCTGCGGCCTACAGAGTCCCGGCCGGCTCATAAACAGTGTCCGGCTCGGCGACTAGTTACTCCTACCTTACAGTACAAGTTATACCATCATGGCGGTTTATCTTTACTGGCCTCAGAGTCGCCCGTGGGCCTTTAAGCCTTTTAGTGAACCGCCATCTTCATGCCTTGGTCTTGGGCTTCTGATGAACCTCTATTTGCGTAACCCGGCCTCTCCTGGATGGCTTACACAAATAGTCATATCCCCAACAGCTACAAAGAAGTCACCTTCTTCAGAGAGCAGTGTTTTGGTGCTTAGGTTCACCTGCACCTGATATCCTGGACGTTCAATGTTGCATGGGGATCAGGGAATATGTCAGGGAAATCAATGGCATGGTGCGTTGGAATAAATAATACGAGCCATATACTGTAGGAAACAGTGGACTGTTGTGGGCCTCTTTCGTAGGGTGCATGGGCAATTCAAACGAGCGGTGTATCCTTCCGTCAGATGTGGATTATGATCCGTGGCTTGGGAACATCTGTTACAACCTGAGCCTTGGTCCAATCTGTCAGAACATGGTGTTGGTCTGCCGTTGGAACTTACTAGAGCCGTGGCACACACATATGGACTAGGGGCGGCCAAAGGTATCGACCTACAGATGAGGAAGATTGCACGGTTTGCTTTTGTGCGATGGCGCATTCTGAGCTTGGTGGTCAGAGATGGCGGCGAGCGGAATGGAGTCCATGCTGGACCCCGCCGACATGTTAGCCATGGCTTTTGGGATTCTGTTTTAACATCCAGTGTCGACATCCGCTGGCGCTCCTCCCGGCGAGAGAGCCTGAATTCCCTACGGCATCCGATTCGGATGGAGCTTGACCTGTGCAGAATTGTTCTGGCCTTGCTAGGTATGATAATTTCAATGATGCTCACATAAAAGATAAGAATTGAAACATAAAGAGAGCATCATGAAGCATATTGCTAACACATTTAAGTCTAACCCACTTCCTATGCATAGGGATTTTGTGAGCAAACAACTTATGGGAACAATAATCAACTAGCATAGGAAAGCAAAACAAGCATAACTTCAAAACTTTAAGCACATAGAGAGGAAACTTGATATTATTGCAATTCCTACAAGCATATGTTCCTCCCTCATAATAATTTTCAGTAGCATCATGAATGAATTCAACAATATAACCAGCACCTAAAGCATTCTTTTCATGATCTACAAGCATAGAAAATTTACTATTCTCCACATAGACAAATTTCTTCTCATGAATAATAATGGGAGCAAACTCAACAAAATAACTATCATGTGATTGAAAATTAAGATCAAGATGACAAGTTTCATGGTTATCATTATTCTTTAAAGCATACGTGTCATCACAATAATCATCATAGATAGAAGGCATGCTTTCATCATAATAAATTTTCTCATCAAAACTTAGGGGACAAAAAATATCATCTTCATCAAACATAGCTTCCCCAAGCTTGTGGCTTTGCATATCATTAGCATCATGGATATTCAAGGAATTCATACTAACAACATTGCAATCATGCTCATCATTCAAATATTTAGTGCCAAACATTTTATAGATTTCTTCTTCTAGCACTTGAGCACAATTATCCTTTCCATCATACTCACGAACGATATTAAAAAGATGCAACGTATGAGGCAAACTTAATTCCATTTTTTATAGTTTTCTTTTATAAACTAAACTAGTGATAAAATAAGATACTAAAATACTCGATTGCAAGATCTAAAGATATATCTTCAAGCACTCACCTCCCCGGCAACGGCGCCAAAAAGAGCTTGATGTCTACTACACAACTTTCTTCTTGTAGACGTTGTTGGGCCTCCAAGTGCAGAGGTTTGTAGGACAGTAGCAAATTTACCTCAAGTGGATGACCTAAGGTTTATCAATCCGTAGGAGGCGTAGGATGAAGATGGTCTCTCTCAAGCAACCCTGCAACCAAATAACAAAGAGTCTCTTGTGTCCCCAACACACCCAATACAATGGTAAACTATATAGGTGCACTAGTTCGGCGAAGAGATGGTGATACAAGTGGTATATGGATAGTAGATAATAGTTTTTGTAATCTGAAAATATAAAAACAGCAAGGTAGCAAGTGATAAAAGTGAGCATAAACAGTATTGCAATGATAGTAAACAAGGCCTAGGGTTCATACTTTCGCTAGTGTAAGTTCCCTCAACAATACTTACATAATTGGATCACATAACTATCCCTCAACATGCAACAAAGAGTCACTCCAAAGTCACAAATAGCGGAGAACGAACGAAGAGATTATGGTAGGGTACGAAACCACCTCAAAGTTATTCTTTCCAATCAATCCGTTGGGCTATTCCTATAAGTGTCACAAACAGCCCTAGAGTTCGGACTAGAATAACATCTTAAGACACAAATCAACCAAAACCCTAATGTCACCGAGATACTCCAGTGTCACCTCAAGTATCTGTGGGTATGATTATACGATATGCGTCACACAATCTCAGAATCATCTATTCAACTAACACAAAGGACCTCAAAGACTGCCCCAAAGTTCTACCGGAGAATCACGACGAAATGGTGTGCCAACCCCTATGCATAGGTTCGTGGGCAGAACCCGCAAGTTGATCACCAAAACATACATCAAGTGAATCACGTGATATCCCATTGTCACCACAGATACGCACGGCAAGACATACATCAAGTGTTCTCAAATCTTTAAAGACTCAATCCGATAAGATAACTTCAAAGGGGAAACTCAATCCATTACAAGAGAGTTGAGGGGGGAAGAAACATCATAGGATCCAAATATAATAGCAAAGCTCGCGATACATCAAGATCGTATCATCTCAAGAACACGAGAGAGAGAGAGAGAGATCAAACACATAGCTACTGGTACATACCCTCAGCCCCGAGGGAGAACTACTCCCTCCTCGTCATGGAGAGCACCGGGATGATGAAGATGGCCACCGGAGAGGGATTGCCCCCTCCGGCAGGGTGCCGGAACGGGTCTAGATTGGCTTTCGGTGGCTACGGCGGCTTCTGGCGGCGGAACTCCCGATCTATTGTGCTCACGGATGTTTTTAGGGTATATGGAGATATATAGGCGGAAGAAGTACGTCAGGGGGGCCACGAGGGGCCCACGAGGGTGGAGGGCGCGCCCAGGGGGTGGGCACGCCCCCTGCCTCGTGACCTCCTCGCAGATCCCCCGATGTGCACTCCAAGTCTTCTGGGCTTCTTTCCTTCCAAAAAAGAGTTCCGTGAAGTTTTAGGTCAATTGGACTCCGTTTGATTTTCCTTTTCTTCGAAACCCTAAAACAGGGTAAAAACAGAAACTGCACTGGGCTCTGGGTTAATAGGTTAGTCCCAAAAATAATATAAAAGTGTATAATAAAGCCCATAAACATCCAAAATAGTAGATAATATAGCATGGATCAATCAAAAGTTATAGATACGTTGGAGACGTATCAGACGTTCACATGACACCACTAGAGGAGAGACAACATACATCTCATCAAAATATCGAACGAATACCAAATTCACATGACTACTTGTAGCAAGACTTCTCCCATATCCTCAGGAACAAACGTAACTACTCACAAATCATATTCATGTTCATAATCAGAGGGGTATTAATATCCATAAAGGATCTGAACATATGATCTTCCACCGAATAAAACAACTAGCATCAACTACAAGGAGTAATCAACACTACTAGTAACCCACGGGTACCAATCTGAGGTTTTGAGACAAAGATTGGATATAAGATATGAACTAGGGTTTGAGATGAGATGGTGCTGGTGAAGATGTTGATGGAGATTGACCCCCTCCCGATAAGAGGATAGATGGTGATGATGATGGTGATGATTTCCCCTTCCCGGAGCGATGTTTCCCTAGTAGAACAGCTCCGCCGGAGCCCTAGATTGGTTCTGCCTCGTGCCGGCGGAGTTTCGTCCCATGAGCTTGCTTATGATTTTTTCTCGGACGAAAGACTTCATATAGCAGAAGATGGGCACCGGAGGCCTGCCAGGGGGCCCACGAGACAGGGAGGCACGCTCAAGGGGGTAGGGCGCACCCTCCACCCTCGTGGCCAGGGTGTGGGCCCCCTCTGGTTAATTATTTCGCCAGTATTTTATATATATTCCAAAACATGCTCCCATGAAGTTTCAGGACTTTTGGAGTTGTGCAGAATAGGTCTCTAATATTTGCTTCTTTTCCAGCCCAGAATTCCAGCTGCCGGCATTCTCCCTCTTCATGTAAACCTTGTAAAATAAGAGAGAATAGGCATAAGTATTGTGACATAATGTGTAACAACAGCCCATAATGCAATAAATATCGATATAAAAGCATGATGCAAAATGGACGTATCAGCCAACAAGGGGGAAGCTGAGCATCCTCCTCGTCATCATCATCATCATCATCATCTTCTTCTTCTTCTTCTTCTTCTTCTTCTCCTTCTTCTTCTCCTTCTTCTTCTTTGTGTTACCTTTGTTAGCCAACATTGTCTCAATCCACTTCAATCTTTTGTTCTTCAAAGCTTCATTGTCATGTACCTCCACACCATGGCCGGACTGAACAACAACATCCTTCTGTGGCGCATATTCATCAATCCTTGATAATCCACGAGTATAGGGGATCGATCATAGCCTTTTCAGTAAGTAAGAGCGTCGAACCCAATGAGGTGGTAAAGGCATGATTTATACTCTCTAAGGTTCTACCTATACAACCCTATGTACACCGAACGCTAATTTTCCTAAAAATTCTAGCGAAGATAGTTTGAAAGCTTTTGAGAAAGAGAAAAGGCGAGTGTGGAGTAGCGGTGATAGGATGCGTGGAATTATCCCTAAGCAATTGGCTACTAGAAATATAATCATCATTTCTTCTTTATATGTTGGAGAGGCCTATGCTAACATACTACCAGTACATGGAAATCATACGTACTTAGGATTGAAACCTAGCAAGTATCCTCAAATACTAGGAATTTATTAAGGTAAAACCCAAGCATAACATTAAGATCTAAGGTCCTCTACATCCCATATGCAACAAATTTACAAACTTGGACATGGTAATATTTGTCACTCCGACCATCCTTCCTAAGAAAAGTCATTACATATTGCAAAACCTAAAGTGTGATTCACATATGTTCACGCTCATATGATGGGCACGAAAGGAACATGACAAAATAAAGCATGTAACTCAAATCAATCACGGCCACCAATTAACCGTATGAGAAGAAGGATCTACCCAGACATATAGAACATGCAAGAAATCATTGGATAATAATTAATAACATCAAACACAATGTTCAAGAAGGATATTACAACAGGTTGCGAGATAGTGGACCACTGAATATAGAGGGACGAAAGTGATGGAGATGTCTATGAAGGCAGTGGAGTTGATGGATATGATGGTTATGATGATTGTTGCCTCGCTGGCACTCCGACGCCACCATAAGATAAGGGAAGAGAGACACCGCTTCCTTCTTCCTTGGCCTCTCCTCTAGATGTGGTTACATTTCCCCCTATGTTCCTTGGCCCCCATGTCTCCCGGAGGGTGAGAGCCCACCGAGATTGGATCTCCCTTCTCTTTGTATGTCTTTGTTTTCGACACTTTTTTGCATCAGATCAACATTTTTTAAATAACCAGAGATCCGCAAATCTAATTGAGCTGAAATTTTAAGAATTTATTATTATTATTATTATTATTATTATTATTATTATTATTATTATTATTATTATTATTATTATTATTATTATTATTATTATTATTATTATTATTATTATTATTATTATTATTATTATAGGATCTTTCTTGCGGCCGTAGGAGAGTTTAAACCGACTTAGGAAACCTCCACACGGTAGGCCCACACGGCCCACCCCCTAGGGCACGTGGAGGTGCCACATGGCCTCCTGGTGGTCCCTTGGCCTCCATCTTTTGGATGCTGGAATCTTTTGGCCAAAAATATTTTTAGATTTTGTTTTTTGATTTTTCTGGCTCTGAAACTTTTTTCACCTAAGAAGCCAAAAAAATAGAGAACAAAATTGGTCTTCTGCACTTTATTAATATATTAGTTCAACCTAAAATGATTCAAATTTGTACCATAAGTATTTTAAAATGATATTAATATAACATGAACATAAGAAAAATTATAGATACGTTGGAGACGTATCAAGCCTCCAGTCTATGATCCAGTTATGAAGAATGCAAAACATGCTTAACTTCGGAAGTGAAAGAGTGGAATGCGTAAGGGCATCTCCAACACAAACCCATAAATGCCCGCACACTGTTGGAAATATGCCCTAAAGGCAATAATATTATATTATCTATTTCCATGTTTATAATTAAGAGTTTATATTCTAAGTTGTAAGCCCTAAAGGCAATAATATTGTATTATTTATTTCCATGTTTATAATTAAGAGTTTATATTCTAAGTTGTAAGTGCTAGGATTCTGAAATATGTGATTTAGTGAAAAACTCATAATCACATGTGGAATGATAAACAGTAAAATCTGATTTCTAGTCTCGCCTCTAGGATTATATATCTCAAGTGTTGTTTGTGATCATGTGGGCCTTGCTTACTCGTATAGCTACTAATGAAGCGTGTTATTATATAGCTTCATTGGCACACAGCACACATGAATCTGCCCTACTCGATACATGCATGTAACAAAGCATACGGTGTTCCTTGTTCATTTTCAATTGTTTGAATATTTCTTAAACCCCATCCATCTGGAATCACATGTTACTTAGCCTAAAACTGGATGTGGTAGTAGCTAGGAATGTGCACTTTTTTTATAGTCGAATCCGATCCTTTTTGGATTCTATGGAAAAAAATGGGACGTGGAGTTTCTACACCTAGTAGCAAATGCTCCTGGTGTGAACAGTAAAATATAAAAAAAATCTGATTTTTTGTGTGGCATATTTTCACAAATGTTCGTTGTGCATGTTAAATTTCATCGTGAAATCACATTGGTGAAAGGCGTGGTAAAAAAACAAAATCGATGTTCTAAAAATGTTACTTACAAAAGCATTTGGAGCTTTGATTTTGTTTTTTTGGCACGACTTCCACCAATGTGATTTCGTGATAAAATTTTGCATGCACAACAAACATTTGTGAAAGTATGTCCCAACAAATTTCAGAATTTTTTTATGAATTCACCTTGTGGTGGCAGTTGGGGAAAAAGTGGCTCAGCGCGTTGCACCCGACTACAAAGTCAACTAGAAGACCGGCTCGTTGTTAAGAGTGGCTTTGTATTACCCTCTCTGTGGAGAAATATAAGATCGTCCAAACGAACCAGCCGTATCGGATGGCATACATCATGCAATGCAATGCATCGTGTCGGATAACAAATTACCAAGAGAGAAGTGAATGCAAATTGTTTGTTGATGTATGTAAGCAATAACTGGGGTTCAAGAGATCTCGAACAATACTTTCTATAATAAACAAAAATCCTGAGGACGAAAAAAAATGTCTATACTCTCGGTTAGTGCGAAGTATACCTTGTACTCCATGAATCTGTACGTAAAAAAGTGCCTGAACTGTCTGACTGGGTCTCCGTTTGGAACATAAATACATGGTCGCGGACAATGTGCCTGAACTGTCACAATCTGCTTCATGTTACTCAAAATTTTCATTTGCAACCCAATCATTAGCGTAACAGATTGTGTCATTGTGTGAAGGTTATTTGTGCGATTCTTAAGCAAATTAATGGGCTAGCTATGCTCAAGATGGAAATGGGTGATCGGTCGATATGGAGATGGGTTTATGGACCGGCTGACTGGTGTATGTGCATGCAATCACACCGTGTATAGCAGTTGGAAAAAATGGTGCTGCCGCCGCGTGTTATACCGAGTCAAGAACAAATACTAGATCATCGTCGTGTGGCTTTAATAGCTGCTTCCATGAACTGATCTACCTAACCGCAGCAAAACTAATCTTGCTTACTCGTATAGCTACTAATCAAGCGTGTTATTATATAGCTTCATTGGCACGCAGCACACATGAACATGCCGTACGCCCCTACTCCATACATTCTCAATTGTTTGAATATTTCTTAAACTCCATCCGTCCGGAATCACAGGTTACTTATTAGCCTAAAATTGGATGCTGTAGTAACTAGGAATCTGCACTTTAGAGCATCTCCAACAGCCGCGCAATGCGCCGCGCGCTAAAAGCCGCGATACAGCGTCGGGTTAGCCAGCTTTTGCGCGCAGCGGTGAGCTGGCTCCAGCGGCCGCCGCAAATTAAAGCGCGCCCACGCCGCTCCAGCAGGCGCGCTTTATTTCAGTTTTTTCTACTACATATTTGGTTTCGTAGATAGTTCTCCTACTACATATTTGGTTTCGTAAATAGTTCTCCTACTACTACTCGTCCGACTCGGACTCTGTCTCAGTGATGTCCTCCTCCGACGTCGGAGCGTAGGCGTTAAGGAACTGCTCGTCGTCGGAGTTCCAGGAGGACGCATCTCCTAGCGCTTGGTTGTATTTAGCGACCGCCTTCCGCGTTCGCTTGCCTCGCGATAGTCGGCTCGCTCCTCTCTCCTCTTCGCCCTCCTCGCCCTCCTCTGGGCGAAGAACTGTTCCTCGTTGGTGTCTTCCGGGAAGCGATGAATCCACATCGCCATAGCTTGTTCGTCCATCTCGGCCAGCCTGAGACGATGTTCCCGCCTCCGATGCTTGCGATGATCCTCGTCAGTGAGAAGCCGCGGGAAAGGCGCCAACTCCTGTGCACGCTCCCGCGTCGCCACGTCGGCGAAGTTCATGTCCTGACGGGACCGCAGGAGGCGCCACGCCGCAGCGTCGTACGCGCGGGCGCCCTCCTAGGCGGTGTCGAAAGTTCCGAGACGGAGCCGCATGCCGCCGCCCGACCGAATCTCGGCGGAGTAGGTGCCGGACGGACGCACGCGGACGCCGCGGTAGCCCGTACCTCCCCGGCGCCGAGGCGGCATCGTGGCGCGGTGGTGGCGTGTCGGCGGCAGAGCGCGGCAGGGGGCGATGGAGTGACGAAGAGAGCGGCAAAGGGCGATGGAGAGAGCGGCGGAGGCGCTGCAATTTAAAGCGCGCGGGACGCGGCGCGCCAAATGTAGCGCGCGAGCGGCCGCCTTTTCCCCCGCACGCGCAATCGTTTCCCGCGCGCGCTAGTTTTGCGCCACCGCTGGAGCGCGCGTAAACGTCCCGCGCGCGCTATAAAGCCAATTTACCGCGCGCGCGCGTCTTTTGGCGCGGCTGTTGAAGATGCTCTTAGTTTGATAGTCGAACTCGAACCTTTTTGGATTCTATGGAAAAAAATGTTACTCCCTCCGTTCAGTAATACAAAAATGTTTGAATATTTTAATATAGACTATATAAAAAAATGAGACCAACTCAAGAGCTAATCCTCATTGACATTTTTTTATAGGAGAAACTCGGCGAGCACCGCGCATCTGAGCCGGGACTCGAACTCGGGTGGGCTGGCAGCAACCCCAGCTGTCCAACCAACGGGTCGACACCCCGTCCTTAATATAGACTATATAAGAATTGAAATGGATGAACAAACATACTAACACATGCAGATTTAGGAAAAGTTAGAACATCTTATATTTGTGAACCGAGGTAGAATATATGAAGTGAGGCGAGGATGAGAATAGTGCGTAATCGCTCCACGCAAGTTTATAAGTTCGATCGAGGGCTCAGTAAGCTTATCTATCCTGATGATGAGAACAATTCCTGTGATGAAGAAAATGTCTTTGCTCCGGGTTGTAAATTCCGATGAAGGTACGAGTGTGTATTCATGCAAATCTAATATGATCTTTAGCTCCGTCGCATCTCCACCTACATGCATATATATACAATATTCACCGGCAATATTGATGTGCGTCACTATCTGCTTAATGGTACTCAAACTTTATATTAACAAGACAATTAATCCCCGCAAAAAAAAAACAAGACAATTAATCATCTGACACACATCAGAATTGTTAACAACCAAAAGTAAAGAGATGTGGGAATGAATGTTACCTGTGTATACATCTTCAACAAAACAAAAATGCTTTTGAGACTAATTCTTTACACGGTCTTTTTAATCGCGCTGGATGCCCGGGGCCAAAGTCGTGCTAGTTTGGATGATCTACACAAATTGTTTACGTTTTTCTTCTAGAAGTTCTGCCCTTGTTTGTAGCGACGTGAACTGTTTATGAGTGGATCTCTTTTCGTTTTAGTTTGTCCTTGAGCTTGCATGCACATTAGTCAAAACTCATAACATCATCTTTACATTGAACGGATGGAAGAAAAACTCTTTTTGACATACACAAACAACTAACAAAGAAATCACTTTGAAAAGTCAAATTACATACACTGACAACTAACAGTATGATCTGCGATCGACGGACACACAAAATATATAGATATGCTTTGAATGACTTTGGAATGATTGCCTAGTGGTGGTTGACGACAAAGCACTTCTCCCTGATCTCCCCCTCTTCACCGGTGAGAACCTCCACGTTGCCCATCTTGACCATGGCGGCAGCGAACTTGGCCTGCCATGCCTTCTTCACGGCGGCGTGGAACGCGACGATACCGGCGGTCCGGGGGCTGGTGAGTAGTGTCTGGTCGGAGGTGAGCGGCACCTTGCGTGCCAGTACGTTCTTGAAGTACTGGTTGTCAAACTCCCCCGGCGTGACGGGGTCCAGCGGCACAGTTGTGGGGTCGCTAGGGTTGTCCGTCGATGGAGGGCATTGATGCTTCAGCTCTGCCGCGTAGAACCTGTGGATGGACGGGTCGGTCCGGCCGACTTCGCCCGAGAAGTTGTGGATGCGTTGAGTGAAGGAGGAGCAGTGGGATCTACCGATGGTGTGTGCGCCCGAGAGCGTGACCATGTCGTCTGCGGAGAGCCCCTTGCGCTTGAAGCTGGCCACGAGCTCCGCGACCTTGTCGGTCGGGAATGGCACGTTGTTGTTGAGCACCTCGTCGGTGATAGACACGCGGCCGTCACGGCGACCAGACGGCACATGGTAGTTGATGCCGCCGGCAAGGTTGGCCCCGTCGCGCGCGGCGAAGGCGAGCACGTCGGCGCAAGAGACGGTGCGTGGGCAGCTCGCCTCTAGGGCTGCCTTGGCCTCGTCGATGACCTCAAAACCACGCATGCTTGGGTTGTTCGCCTGCGAATCCTTCTCCGCCGAGTTCCCGGGCGTCGAGTTGATCAGCAGCGAGCCATCACAACCCTACACATGTAGAACAACACAAACATCAATGGTCAGATCAGGTACCTGAATGTAAACGTTGCACTGACAAGGTTGCATGAACCGTGAATGGAGTAGGGGTGCATGGGTGCATGATGGTCATTGCTTACCCTGACAAAACAATCGTGAAAATGCATGCGGATGATGCCACCGGCAAGGCCTGGGTTGCGGGCGAAGGCGCGGCGGACGGCGTCGCGCACGATGTACTCGGCCTGTGGGCACGTGTGCTCATAGAACCCAACCTTCAGAAACTTCGACGGCGGAGGCGACGCATCTGCCACCGCCGAGAAGGCGGCCACGGCGAGCAGCACCGCCGCAGCCCACGCAAACACTAAAGTGGGGAACCTCATGACTGGAAGCTTACTATCGAAGCAACTAATTGTGGATTAGTTTCGTGGGCTGCAGGTTGCTCTTGCTCCCCAAATTCGTAACAAGCTAGAGATTGCTGTGGTGATGCGTTGATGGCTGGGTGAACTGGTGTTTATATAGCACTGCATTCACCGTGTAGCAGTTGGGAAAAAAGTGGCTCCGGGCGTTATATATACCCGACTACGGAGTCAACTTGAAGACCAGATCGTCGCTAAGGGTGGCTTACATCCACCTAACAGCAGCTAAAGTAAACTCGCTTACTCGTCAAGGAACTGGAGTACTCCCTCTCTCTCAGTTCACAGGGCGTGCACGTACTCCTAGATCATCAATTTGACCAACCTAATACAAGTCATATATTACAAAAATATATCAATATAAACTTCAGGTGTTCTATTTTCGAACGTTTATAATTTGAGCTCTTTTACGGTGATTGTGGAGTTACGAAACGTAATTTCATGTAACTCCTCCTTTGATTATTCTCCACCGTTGATTTAAACCTATTAAGTAAAAAGATTAAGTTTAATCAACAAGGGTATTATGGTCATGGGTGACTGTTTTTTTTAGCATGTCTGTCAATTCCCTTGTCAATCGCCCGCATCTGGCCTAACCCATCTCGCACGAGGACCTGGAGACGGCGGCGCAGGAGCGAGGACCGGGCGACGCCGCCAGCGCGAGGACCTAGAGGCGACGCCGCCGGCGCGAGGTCATGGAGGCGAAGCCCCGTCTTTGGTTGGTCGCTGTGGCCGCTCCCTCACGGCCCCGCCGACACCGGCGCGAGGTCCTGACGACGCTGACCCGAGATGGAGGCCCCGCCTGCGCTTGGCCGTAGTGGTGTACCAACGCAGCAAGGTATCTCTTCCCCTGCCCCCGTATCTTCCTTCCGTCCCTCCCTCCCTGCTGTTAGTTCTGCCGGCGGCGGACCAACTGCTCGTTGCAGCACCTTCACATATATATATCCAGTTAGGGTTGAGCAGTGAACACACCTCATTTAGATATTCCAGTACTGAAATTGGTGGGGGACAAACACTGACCTCTGAATTGCCTATTGTTGATTACAAAATGTTGGTAACATAGTTTCATTTGTTGATGGATTAGTCTGTGTGGTCAGACATCTCTCGGAGTCTTGGCTAGGATGGCAGAGAGATGCTACATTTGTGGACTGATTCATGCGTAATTAAGCTACCTGGTGATGAAAAATAGGTGCAACTTGAAGTGATGAGTCGTTAAATATTCCTTGCTATGATAAAGTTTTCAGAACTATGGAAAGTGTGTTATATGCTGCTTAGAGGTTAGCTGGAGGCACCTAACAATTGTAGAAGACAGTCTGCATTGGTTTTGTCTTTTGTGTGTACATCAGTGTATCATAAATTCATAAACTGTAGTATCAGTCTTCTCAGTGCAAAACTGGGGACTACAATTCCATGGCACTCACATGCTGAGAACTTCAAAGAGTAAATCATGAGTCGTCAGTGAACTTTTGTTCCAAGCTCACTGCGCAGCGCCTACGGCGGACATTCAGGTAAATCTCGAGTCGTCAGTGAACTTGTTGGTGTGTCATTTTAGTCTAGCAAACCAGATAGTAATGTGACTTTCTATTTCAGATATTGAGATGTGGACCTCCTCCGATGAAGAAAGCCATGGCTGCAAACCTAGATGACCTTGGGTACATCAAGGAGATGCAGTTCCAGTTCTAAGTTTCAACGGTGCAAGCTACCAAAATAATGGTCGCATGGCCGTTCTTATTATTTTCAGTTTGACATGAGCTGACTGATACCATTTAGCTCGTCCGAAAAAAAACTCCATAGTCCATGAAGTGTCATTTCTGATGAATGATAGTAAGCCTAATTGAGAGGTTGTGTCACTGTACCGTGTCAGTTATATAATGCATGTTGTTCTGTGTCTAGTGTCACTTGTGTCCGTAATGTTATTATTTGCTGAAAGACAGAAGACAACGGCTAGATTATATCAGCATGCCAGAAATGAGTTGGTATTTGATGAACTGCTCAAGCAGTCAAGCTGTCGAGAAATAAATATACATCGTTTTAGAAAAGACATGGTCTCCAATAAGTAACAATAATCGCCATTTTCCACGGCAATACACTTCAGCTGCATGAGTAAACAGAATGCATTTTGTAAGATTATTATTTTGCCCTATATTCAATCTGGGAACATGTTTCTAGAAGTTTTGCCAAACGAAACAAATAGAAGCAAAATTCAATTTCAGGACCATTTTGGCTCAAAATGTGGCCAGAAGATAAGTTTTCAGAGAAATTCCAAAAACAATATATCTCAAAAATCCACACTATCCTATTCCTTATCTCATTCAGTCTGGGAAATTTCAAGAAGTTTTGCCAAATAGAAAAAGAACTAGAAGTAAAATTCCATTTATAAGAAGCATTTTGGCTCAAAATTTGGCAAAAAAATGTTTTCAGAAAAATCTCAAATATCCACACTACCCTTTTATTCAATCTAGGAAAGTATTAGTAGTGTGACCGGCCCCGATACCGGTCTTAATAGTCTGGGCCCGCTACTATCTATATTAGTCGTACAGACCCACAAATACTGATCTTTAGTCATATGGACCCACAAGTATCAATCTCAGTCATCCGGACCCATAAGTACTATTTTTACTCGTTCGGGTTGATCTTACACGCTAAGGCTCAATACTTCAATCTTAGTCATCCAGACCCACAACTAATGGTCTTAGTCGTTCGGAAACACAAATATCAGTCTTAGTGGTGCGGAACCAGAAACATCGGTCTTAGTCGTGCGAAACCATAAATATCGGTTGTAATCATTCGGGCTCACTAGTATTGATCTTACCCGTCCGGACCCACAAGTATCAATCTTACTCGTTCGGGCTCACTACTATCAATCTTAGTCACCCAAACCCACAAGTATCGGCCTTATTCATTCAGGCCCACAAACATCGGTCTAACTCCTTCGGGCTCACTTCTATCGGTCCTACTTTTTCGGGCTCGCTACTTCAATCTTACTGCTCAGGACAAGAGAAGTACTGATGTTACTCATTCCTCTTCATAAGTATTGATCTTAGTCGTCTGGACCCACAAGTATCGATCTTAGTCGTTCCCGTTCACAAGTATTGATCTTCATCAGCCGGACCCACAAATAATGGTCTTACTCGTTTGGCCTCGCTACTTCAATCTTACTGCTCAGGACACGATAAGTACTGATCTTATTCATGTTCACAAGTATCGATCTTAGTCATCTGGACCCACAAGTATCGATCTTAATTGTTCCCGTCCACAAGTAACGGTCTTACTCGTTCAGCATTGCTACTATAGATCTTAGTTGTCCGGACCCACAAGTATTCGGGCTCACTAGTATCACTCTTAGTTGTTCGGACCACAAGTACCGGTCTTACTCGTTCGGGCACACAAATACCTATCTTGGTCATCCAAGCCCACAAATTCAGTTGTTGGCATTCACATAGAAGGTAGAGAGCGGCAATAACTCATGAATTAGTGAACACCTTGGAAGCAACACAAGATGTACTGTGACTTACAAGTAGAAATCATGCAAATTACATTGTAACTCCAATGTCCACTCTATTGCTACTGTAAATTCATCAACAATTGTTGCCATTCACATAGAAGGTAGAGAGCTGCGGCAACTCATCAATTAGTGAACATCTCCGAAGTAGCAAACTGTAACATCAGTGCACCACTAGGAAATTTACAACCTAGGCATAAAAAACTCAGGTCTAAACTATAAAAACAGATGGGTAAAACTCATCATTTATAGGAAAATTCAAATTATAGCTCAAACAAACATACAATATAACCTGAGAATCTCGAAAATGGTTTGGCATTTCAGTGGTGGAGAAAGGCCAGCATCATCAATGAAAGTAAGAGAGGACATACAATCAAACCAAATTGCAGCTGCATCTGATAAGAAGAAAAGTATTGTATTTCATAGATCAACGTCTACCAGCAGCAAATATTTCTCAGCACATGAGAGGGAACACAGAAACCAACACATGCACCGAAAAACTTTGAGAAACAAATAGTCAGGTGTTTCATTAAGCAAGAGTTCAAGTGGGGTTTCAGGTGGGCTGGGGATAGCAATATTCACCTAACCATCCCAACCGCATGTTACCAGACGTGCCAACAATTTGATCTCCAATGAATCAACCTTTCCAGAAAAAATGGAGCAATCAATTTTGGACGGTCAATCGATCAACCCTTATCATGCACGAATGTTTGATAACATGCCTTCATGCACGAAGGAGACTATTGAACGACATAGCCCTTTGCTTATTACGAGTAAGAAGAACTGGGAGCTGACAGTTGGACGTGAGGGCCTAGCAATAGAAATAAAATCTAACATTCTCGGTAAGTTTGTTTACACATCTCGTACATAATTCTGTTTTAACAAAATGGCACAGGTGGAGAATACAAATCAGAGGGCCATCAAGTTCCCTACGTCCACACGACCTGACTCGCCCGCACTCGCCGCTGCCGCCTCCTTGTGTGTGCAGTAGACACAGTCCGCTCGAACGCCACCGCCCTCCTGTCCAACAAAAATTTCATAACAGTATACTTTCACATGTGGTCTACAAATCTAAAATGGGCCTAGTAAATTTTTTTTTGAGCCACAAAATTTTGCAAGTTATTTTGTTAAGTTGGAAGGTTGAAAAATTGGTATGAAAAACGGAAAGGTGGGGTTCAGTACAATTTTTCTAAAACACATGTACATGCACTGGCATGCTTTATTTGACCATTTTCAGTTCAACAAACTTTTCAACAAATTACACACACCCAAATAGTTTATATAAATCTGTGTGTGCAGCGTCATTAACTACAAAATGAAGCACAATCAACTACTATGAACCACTAAAAACAGGGATCATAAAAGCTTCTTCAAGCATTCTGGTACCATGAATTACAACTAAGACAATCATCATCATGAGATTCCTACAGAGAATAACAGAACAGAGAAAAATGGTACCTTTCAACCAATAGGGCATGTAAAAGGATTGCTCCTACAAAGGGAAACATGGAATGCATTTGTGCGCTCAATAGTTAGAGCCTCAGCATCGGAGTGATCATCAAATGGAAGCCATAACTGCAAATACAAAACATGTGCAAACTGAATGTAAAGGCAGTTAAAAGTCATAATGAATACGAAGTCTGAATCTCCTACTATAACAGTTTTTCACAACACAAAGGTTCTGAACCCAAGTTTGCTACTCCACACGGCGCTATACAAAAGGTAATAATCTACGGTGTTTGCGAGATATCCGTAAAACTGCCTAGTTCATCAACGTCCAGTTTAAGGAATACGACATTCCGATTCTGTTCAGCTAAGCTATTGTAAACAGGGCCCATAAAACGACATGGTCCACACCATGTCGCAGTAAAATACAGAATCACAAAGCTTCGACAGTTTTGACCCGGCTGTGAATATTCCTTCCAGTTGATTAGATGAGTGGATACTGATCACATCACCTGATAAAACATCACAAAATAATGTGTGTGTCAGACACATTAAATCCAGCATCAGTAACAATATTAATCACTTCACTTGGCAGAGAAAATATAAACGAAATCAGTGTAAATGAATTTAATCTGGCAAGGTTCAAGTCAGCTCATCCACTGGTCCTAATCCCGTTTAAGTGATCCACAGAAGCAAAGAAACAAAATGTCATGAACTCTCCGTATGAAACCACCACGCTCGCAACTAGCAGGGGGGGGGGGGGGGGGGGGGGGGGGTGCGCTGACACATTCCAGGCGGGGCCACAACAGGCGAGGGAGGACTGCCGCGGGGCCGGGATCCGGCTGCGGTGCCCGTGCAGAGGGGCTCTTGACGGCGCAGATCCGGCGACGGAGGGCTGGCCGTGCTGGACGGGGATCCGGCAAGGAAGGGCTGGTGCGGGGCGGAGCTCTTGGCGACGCACATCCGGCAGCGAAGGGCCCGCGCAGGGCACATCCGGCTACGAAGGACTGTGGTGGGCGGGGCGGGGCTCTTGGCAGGGAGGAACCGGCAGTCCACGATGTGGCAAGCGGCGGACACCGTGGTGAGAGGAGACGAGTGGATCGGGGATGAGACTGGATCGGGGGTTGAGACGAATAAACAATTGCGAGCGGAAATTTTCAAAAAAAAGAGACGGATCTACCCTTTAAAATCCTAATTGGTCCCACTAAAATTATGTACCGGTCCCATTTTATATGTAATTTCCTGTAATTTTAGTTTTGTAACTCCTCGTAACTCCTATTTTCCCACCATTAGATCAGGCTGGATGGACGGCTCGTAAAATCGCCAATTACCTTAACAGTTGTATTATAATTTTTGTGTTATATAATTTATATTAGGGTGATAAAATTGGCAATCTAGATATACGCGCAGGACTTGTAAATTGAAATGAAGGGTAACAAATCTTGTGATTATGAGATCGAAAATTTATTGATAAGTCGCCTGCTTTCTTTAGGTAAGTCGAATTTTTGGATATGCCGTTCGTCCTCCGGTATTCGGCTCCGCTCGCAGTGCTGTTGGAGCCTTGGGCCAGGGCACTGCCTAATCCGAGTGGGAATCAAATATTAAAAGCCCCTCACATCCGCTTAAAATGCCGCAGCGAGCTGCATCGTCTCCGACTCCGCCTCCGCCTTGTTCCTGGTTCGGCCTTTAGAGTTTCGCCTCGTCCAATACTTTCTTCTCACACAAAATTGATTTACCTTAATTGCAATTCAGCGAACTTACAAATAGCTCTTACGGTGCTGCATCCATCGCACACATACTAACTGATGTTTCTCCGTACATCTATTTGTTACGACAAGCTCCACATATCTCAAGTAGAACACATGTTTCATAAATCTTCCAATAACTTGATATTACGTTTGCTCCTTATCTTGAACTGTGGTACAAGAAGTGTCTGTAATTATCTTCGCCAAGAATAAAAATGTCCTCCTCTAATTTTTGTCTTCAAAAGAACATGGATGTGCTTGTAGCGCGACAGGGCGCCTTAATTAGGTGCAACACACGACACTCTTCTGACAGCTCATGAACCGTGTTGCATAAGACGATGTTAACTAACGCAATGATCGATCGGACGGCATGCAATGCAACACATCGTGTTGGACGACAAAATACCAAAAGAGAGAAGGGAATGCAAATTGTTTGTTGATGTATGTAAGCATAACTGAGGTTCAAGAGATTTCAGACAACTCTTTCTATAACAAACAGTCCCGAGGACAAAGAAAATGTCTATACGTACTCTCGGTCAGTGCGAAGTATACCTTGTACCATGAAGCTTTACGTACAAAAAAAAAAGTAGAGTATCATGTCTCTCTGACAGCGCGTCTCCATCTGAAACATAAATACTTGGTCGTCGACAACGTGCCAGAACTGTCCCCATCTGCTTAATGTTCCTAAAAATTTGCATCCGCAATGCAATCACTAGCGTAACCGATTGTGTCATTGTGTGAAGGTTACTTGTGCGACATTCTCGAATAAAGGTCACTTGTGCAATGCTTAAGCAAATTTAGTCACTGTGTAGCAGTTGGGAAAAATGATGGCGCTGCCGCGTGTTATACCGGGTCAACAACAATTACTAGACCGCCGTCGTGTGGCTGTAATATATGCTTCCACGAACTGATCCACCTAACTTCTAACCGCAGCAAAAACTACTCTTGCTCATCTCAAAAAACTACTCTTGCTTACTCATATAGCAACTAATCTAAGCGAACAGGAATTTTTGGAACATGGTTCCATGCGCACCAGCTAGATCAATAAAATCAAGAAAATTACTAGAAAACTTTTTAAAAAAAACTTTAGGGTATCAAACTTGAACGACCATATACTCACATGTGAAGTTTCATAGAGAAATGATATCTATGGTATTTTGGTAAAAAAAGTTAGAATTGATGCGATCAAAAACACATTATTTGAATGAATAGTAATGTCTAAATTGTATTTTTTTTCCCTTTATTAAGAACACCATGGTTATTCCTTCACAAAGCTTCACACGTGAGTAGGATGATCATCAAGTTTGATGCCACAAAATTACAGATTTTTTACAGTATTTTTACTATTCACATTGGTGTGTGTGAAACCATGTTACCTTTGGTATTTTCGCTAACCAAGCATGTTATTAAACAGCCAAACTGCATGCAGTGGTAACTAGGAATCTGCAGTTTAGGTTATATGTTATATATGAATTTGATAGTGGAACTCGATCCTTTCTGGATCGTATGAAAAAAAGAAAAAGAAATGTTACTCTCTCTGCTCCTACGCTCCAAATTAATTATCACAGCTCTAGTACAACTTTAGTATCAGGTGAGGATGAGAAATGTACTTTATTGCTCTACGAGTTTTAGAAGTGTGACCGACGGTTTAGTAAACTAATCAATCCAGGTGACGAGAACAACTCCAGTTTCGAAGAAAATGTCTTTGCTCCGGGTTATACATTCTCAGGAAGGTACGTGTGTGTATATGCAAAGCTAATAATCTTTATCGCCGGCGCATCTCCACCGACATACAATTATATACAATATTTTCTGGGAATATTCATGTGTGTCACTATCTTCTTAATGGTACCCAACATAGTTGTTAACAACCAAAAGTAAAGGGATGTAGGAATGCATGTTACCTGTGCAGACTTCTTCAGCAAAACAGAAAAGCTTTTGAGACTAATTCTTGACACGGTCTTATTAACCACGCTGGCTGCCCGAGGCAAAGTCGTGCTAGTTTGGATGATCAACAGGAATCGTTATGTTTTTCTTCTAGAAGTTTTGCCCTTCTTTGTTAGCGACATGAGTTGTTTATGAGTGGATCTCTTTCGTTTTAGTTTATCCTTGAGCTTGAATGCACATTAGTCAAAACTCATAACATCATCTCCCCTATAGCTGCATTGGTTGATCGATTAGGTAGATGGATATATATATATTGTATAAATGCAGCTACTATTCGCCAAAGGTGGCATCACCTAAAAGAGTACACAGTGCACACACATACGCGTCTTAGCTTGCTAATTTATCTGCCCACAATTAACAACACCGTGAAACATGTCGACTTTTTACCACGTCAAATTCTTTCCCTGCTCCAATAATTGATTAAATCAACTGGAGTCTTGATTATATAAGTTACCTTCTAGGCCGTAGCTAGAGTAGCCTCCAAGGTGGTACAAAATGTACTACCCCTTGGTTCCAAATTGTAAGATGTTTTTTTTTCTTCTGAATTGGATGTATATAGACGTGTTTTAGTGCGTTTGTTTACTCATTTTACTTCACGTGTAGTCCGTATTAAAATATCCTAAATGCATAATTCCGGACAAAGTTGAAAGGTTGTTCTAAGGCGTGAATTTACCAAGATTTTGGTGTGGAGGCAAAAGCTAGCGAATTCCTTCCTCTGTTTTTCCATGAATACCATTTTAAGTGCCAAATTTGCTGGAGATTCACATGTTAACAACCTTTTAAGATTTCATAGAAAAAAATCCATCTTTCCTGGATTAGTGATTACTTCAATCCATACTCCCGTGGTATGGAATAACAAAAAGCAAGGGCAGTGGGACCTGGATCCGGATGTCTGATCATGTGTGCCCTACACAAAAAACATGACATAAATGAATATTATGAAAATGGTATTTACATATACTTCTCTCTTTGTTCCACAAGAAAAAATGATTATATATTTTCATCCATCAATATAGATTCATGTTTCATATATCTCGTAAATCACTTTTCACAAAATAAATGGAGTGGGACAAACCACAACATGAAACACAGATGCAACTACCTGTGGATATTTTTGGTGACATACATATTTATGAGGGTCTACACTCGGGGATGGAACCAACAATTGAGAGCCGGGGGTGTGGGGGGGGGGGGGGCATGCTGAATTTTTTAATGAAACCACCTCTAGATACTGTTGAAATATTAGGGTGGGCCTGGGGTCGATCTAACAATTTCTGAAAATCTTCAAGGGCCCATGTGGGTTTTATGGCAATGGTGTGATGGGAAGATTAGTCCCACATTGCTAGTTGGATAGTTGGAGAGGAGTTGGACCTCCTTATAAGGGATTCTCTTCCCCATGTTATTGCGTCTTGAGAAGAGAAGTGGTTCCCGCACACTCCTCCTCCACCGCCCGCCTCGCCACGCCGCGCGTTGCAGGAATGAGCCGAGCCGAGTTCACACCTATGCGCTTATTTTTGCCAGCCAGGAACGGAGAGTCTTTGACAGACGGGGCCACGATCTGGGACGTCCGATTGTGGGTTGTTACCGACCCAGACATGGGTTCAGCCCACGTCTCTCCACGTGGTTGCGCTTGCATATATATGAGGCATATGCCAACCCTAGCCGCCACAACAAACCGCATATGCCTCCACTGAAGGAAATATGCCCTAGAGGCAATAATAAAGTTATTATTTATTTCCTTATATCATGATAAATGTTTATTATTCATGCTAGAATTGTATTAACCGGAAACATAATACATGTGTGAATACATAGACAAACAGAGTGTCACTAGTATGCCTCTACTTGACTAGCTCGTTAATCAAAGATGGTTATGTTTCCTAACCATGGACAAAGAGTTGTTATTTGATTAACGGGATCACATCATTAGGTGAATGATCTGATTGACATGACCCATTCCATTAGCTTAGCACCCGATCGTTTAGTATGTTGCTATTGCTTTCTTCATGACTTATACATGTTCCTATGACTATGAGATTATGCAACTCCTGTTTGCCGGAGGAACACTTTGTGTGCTACCAAACGTCACAACGTAACTGGGTGATTATAAAGGTGCTCTACAGGTGTCTCCAAAGGTACATGTTGGGTTGGCATATTTCGAGATTAAGATTTGTCACTCCGATTGTCGGAGAGGTATCTCTGGGCCCTCTCGGTAATGCACATCACATAAAGTCTTGCAAGCATTGAAACTAATGAGTTAGTTGTGAGATGATGTATTAAGGAACGAGTAAAGAGACTTGCCGGTAACGAGATTGAACTAGGTATAGGATACTGACGATCGAATCTTGGGCAAGTAACATACCGATGACAAAGGGAACAATGTATGTTGTTATGCGGTCTGACCAATAAAGATCTTCGTAGAATATGTAGGAGCCAATATGGGCATCCAGGTCCCGCTATTGGTTATTGACCGGAGACGTGTCTCGGTCATGTCTACATTGTTCTCGAACCCGTAGGGTCCGCACGCTTAAGGTTACGATGACAGTTATATTATGAGTTTATGCATTTTGATGTACCAAAGGTTGTTCGGAGTCCCGGATGTGATCACAGACATGACGAGGAGTCTCAAAATGGTCGAGACATAAAGATTGATATATTGGAAGCCTATATTTGGATATCGAAAGTGTTCCGGGTGAAATCGGGATTTTACCAGAGTACCGGGAGGTTACCGGAACCCCCCGGGAGCTATATGGGCCTTAATGGGCCTTAGTGGAAGAAGAGGAGAGGTAGCCAGGGCTGGGCCGCACGCCCCTCCCCCCTAGTCTGAATAGGACAAGGAGAGAGGGGGCCGGCGCCCCCCTCCTTCTCTCTCTCTCTTTTCCCACCTCGCGAATCCTATTCCAACTAGGATTGGGGGAGAAGTCCTACTCCCGGAGGGAGTAGGACTCCTCCTGGCGCGCCCTATGATGGCCGGCCAGCCTCCCCCTCTTGAGCCTTTATATACGGAGGCAGGGGCACCCCAGAGAAACACAAGTTGATCCACGTGATCATATTCTTAGCCGTGTGCGGTGCCCCCTTCCACCATAGTCTTCGATAATATTGTAGCGGTGCTTAGGCGAAGCCCTGCTGCAGTAGTATATCAAGATCGTCACCACGCCGTCGTGCTGACGGAACTCTTCCCCGACACTTTGCTGGATCGGAGTCCGGGGTTCGTCATCGAGCTGAACGTGTGCTAGAACTCGGAGGTACCGTAGTTTCGGTGCTTGATCGGTCGGGCCGTGGAGACGTACGACTACATCAACCAAATGCTTCCGTTGTCGATCTACAAAGGTACGTAGATCATACTCTCCCCTCTCGTTGCTATGCATCACCATGATCTTGCGTGAGCGTAGGAATTTTTTTAAATTACTACGTTCCCCAACAGTGACATCCGAGCCTAGGTTTTGTATGTTGATGTTATATGCACGAGTAGAACACAAGTGAGTTGTGGGCGATATAAGTCATACTGCTTACCAGCATGTCATACTTTGGTTCGGTGGTATTGTTGGACGAAGCGGCCCAGACCGACATTACGCGTACGCTTACGCGAGACCGGTTCTCCCGACGTGCTTTGCACATAGGTGGCTTGCGGGTGACTGTTTCTCCAACTTTAGTTGAACCAAGTGTGGCTACTCCCGGTCCTTGCGAAGGTTAAAACAGCACCAACTTGACAAACTATCGTTGTGGTTTTGATGCGTAGGTAAGATTGGTTTTTGCTTAAACCCGTAGCAGCCACGTAAAACTTGCAACAACAAAGTAGAGGGCGTCTAACTTGTTTTTGCAGGGCATGTTGTGATGTGATATGGTCAAGACATGATGCTAAATTTTATTGTATGAGATGATCATGTTTTGTAACCGAGTTATCGGCAACTGGCAGGAGCCATATGGTTGTCGCTTTATTGTATGCAATGCAATCGCGCTGTAATGCTTTACTTTATCACTAAGCGGTAGCGATAGTCGTGGAAGCATAAGATTGGCGAGACGACAACAATGCTACGATGGAGATCAAGGTGTCGCGCCGGTGACGATGGTGATCACGACGGTGCTTCGAGGATGGAGATCACAAGCACAAGATGATGATGGCCATATCATATCACTTATATTGATTGCATGTGATTTTTATCTTTTATGCATCTTATCTTGCTTTGATTGAAGGTAGCATTATAAGATGATCTCTCACTAATTATCAAGAAGTGTTCTCCCTGGGTATGCACCGTTGCGAAAGTTTTTCGTGTTGAGACACCACGTGATGATCGGGTGTGATAGGCTCTACGTTCAAATACAACGGGTGCAAAACAGTTGCACACGCGGAATACTCAGGTTATACTTGACGAGCCAAGCATATACAGATATGGCCTCGGAACACGGAGACCGAAAGGTCGAGCATGAACCATATAGTAGATATGATCAACATAGTGATGTTCACCAATGAAACCACTCTATCTCACGTGATGATCGGACATGGTTTAGTTGATTTGGATCACGTAATCACTTAGAGGATTAGAGGGATGTCTATCCAAGTGGGAGTTCTTAAGTAATATGATTAATTGAAATTAAATTTATCATGAACTTAGTCCTGGTAGTATTTTGCAAATTATGTTGTAGATCAATAGCTCGCGTTGTTGCTTCCCTGTGTTTATTTTTGATATGTTCCTAGAGAAAATTGTGTTGAAAGATGTTAGTAGCAATGATGCGGATTGGATCCGTGATCTGAGATTTATCCTCATTGCTGCACAGAAGAATTATGTCCTTGATGCACCGCTAGGTGACGGACCTATTGCAGGAGCAGATGCAGACGTTATGAACGTTTGGCTAGCTCAATATGATGACTACTTGATAGTTTAGTGCACCATGCTTAATGTCTTAGAATCGGGACTTCAAAGACGTTTTGAACGTCATGGAGCATATGAGATGTTCTAGGAGTTGAAGTTAATATTTAAAGCAAATACTCGAGTTGAGAGATATGAAGTCTCCAACAAGTTCTATAGCTAAAAGATGGAGGAGAATCGCTCAACTAGTGAGCATGTGCCCAGATTGTCTGAGTACTACAATCGCTTGAATCAAGTGGGAGTTAATCTTCCAGATAAGATAGTGATTGACAGAATTCTCTAGTCACCATCACCAAGTTAGTAGAACTTCATGATGAACTATGATATGCAAGGGATAACGGAAACGATTCCCAAGCTCTTCGTAATGCGGAAATTGACGAAGGTGGAAATCGAGAAAAACATCAAGTGTTGATGGTAGACAAGACCACTAGTTTCAAGAAAAGGGCAGAGGGAAGAAGGGGAACTTCAAGAAGAACAGCAAGCAAGTTGTTGCTCAAGTGAAGAAGCCCAAGTCTGGTCCTAAGCCTGAGACTAAGTGTTTCTACTGCAAAGGGACTGGTCACTGGAAGCGGAACTACCCCAAGTGATTGGCAGATAAGAAGGATGGCAAAGTGAACATAAGTATATTTAATATACATGTTATTGATGTGTACTTTACTAGTGTTTATAGCAACCCCTCAGTATTTGATACTAGTTCAGTTGCTAAGATTAGTAACTCGAAACGGGAGTTGCAGAATAAACAGAGACTAGTTAAGGGTGAAGTGACGATGTGTGTTGGAAGTGGTTCCAAGATTGATATGATCATCATTGCACACTCCCTATACTTTCGGGATTAGTGTTGAACCTGAATAAGTGTTATTTGGTGTTTGCGTTAAGCATGAATATGATTTGATCATGTTTATTGTAATACGGTTATTCATTTAAGTAAGAGAATAAATTGTTGTTCTGTTTACATGAATAAAACCTTATATGGTTACACACCCAATAAAAATAGTTCGTTGGATCTTGATCGTAGTGATACACATAATCATAATATTGAAACCAAAAGATGAAAAGTTAATAATGATAGTGCAACTTATTTGTAGCACTGCCGTTTAGGTCATATTGGTGTAAAGCGCATGAAGAAACTCCATGTTGATGGGATTTTAGAATCACTTGATTATGAATCACTTGATGCTTGCGAACCATGCCTCATGGGCAAGATGACTAAGACTCCTTTCTCCGGAGCGAGCAACTGACTTATTGAAAATAATACATACTGATGTATGCAGTCCGATGAGTGTTAAGGCTCACGGCAAGTATCGTTATTTTCTGAACTTCACAGATGATTTGAGCAGATATAGGTATATCTACTTGATGAAACATAAGTCTGAAACATTTGAAAAGTTCAAAGAATTTCAGAGTGAAGTGGAAAATCATCGTGACAAGAAAATAAAGTTTCTACGATCTGATCGCGAAGACAAATATTTGAGTTACGAGTTTGGTCTTCAATTAAAACAATGTGGAATAGTTTCACAAACTCATGCCACATGGAACACCACAGCATAATGGTGTGTCCGAACGTCATAACCGTACTTTATTGGATATAGTGCAATCTATGATGTCTCTTACCGATCTACCACTATTGTTTTGGGGTTATGCATTAGAGACAGCTGCATTCACATTAAAGGGGCACCATCTAAATCTGTTGAGACAACACTATATAAACTGTGGTTTGGCAAAAAACCAAAGTTGTCGTTTCTTAAAATTTGGGGTTGCAATGCTTATGTGAAAAAGTTTCATCCTGATAAGCTCAAACCCAAATCAGAAAAGTGTGTCTTCATAGGATACCCAAAAAGTTACTGTTGGGTACACCTTCTATCACAGATCCAAAGGCAAGACATTCGTTGCTAAGAATGGATCCTTTCTAGAGAAGGAGGTTCTCTCGAAATAAGTGAGTGGGAGGAAAGTAGAACTTGACGAGGTAACTGTACCTACTCCCTTATTGGAAAGTAGTACATCACAGAAAACTGTTTTTGTGACACCTACACCAATTAGTGAGGAAGCTAATGATGATGATCATGAAACTTCAGAATAAGATACTACTGAACCTCGTAGATCAACCAGAGTAAGATCCGCACCACAGTGGTACGATAATCCTGTTCTGGAAGTCATGCTACTAGATCATGATGAACCTACGAACTATGAAGAAGCGATGGTGAGCCCAGATTCCGCAAAATGGCTTGAAGCCATGAAATCTGAGATGGGATCCATGTATGAGAACAAAGTTTGGACTTTGATTGACTTGCCCAATGATCGGCAAGCAATTGAGAATAAATGGATCTTCAAGAAGAAGACTGACGCCGACGGTAATATTACTGTCTACAAAGCTCGACTTGTCGCAAAAGGGTTTCGGCAAGTTCAAGGGATTGACTACGATGAGACCTTCTCACCCGTAGCGATGCTTAAGTCTGTCTGAATCATGTTAGCAATTGCCGCATTTTATGATTATGAAATTTGGCAGATGGATGTCAAAACTGCATTCCTGAATGGATTTCTGGAAGAAGAGTTGTATATGATGCAACCAGAAGGTTTTGTCAATCCTAAAGGTGCTAACAAAATATGCAAGCTCCAGCGATCCATCTATGGACTGGTGCAACCATCTCGGAGTTGAAATATACGCTTTGATAAGTTGATCAAAGCATATAGTTTTATACAGACTTGCGATGAAGCCTGTATTTACAAGAAAGTGGGTGGGAGCACTACATCATTTCTGATAAGTATATGTGAATGACATATTGTTGATCGGAAATAATATAGAATTATTCTGCAAAGCATAAATGAGTGTTTGAAAGGAGTTTTTCAAAGAAAGACCTCGGTGAAGTTGCTTACATATTGAGCATCGAGATCTATAGAGATAGATCAAGACGCTTGATAAGGTTTTTCAATAAATACATACCTTGACAAGATTTTGAAGTACTTCAAAATGGAACAGACAAAGAAAGAGTTTCTTGCCTATGTTACAAGGTGTGAAATTGAGTAAGACTCAAAGCCCGACCACGACAGAAGATAGAAAGAGAATGAATGTCATTCCCTATGCCTTGGTCATAGGTTCTATAAAGTATGTCATGCTGTGTACAAGATCTATTGTATACCCTACCACTGAGTTTGGCAAGGGAGTACAATAGTGATCTAGGAGTAGATCACTAGACAGCGGTCAAAATTATCCTTAGTGGAATAAGGATATATTTCTCGATTATGGAAGTGAAAAAAGGTTCGTCGTAAAGGGTTACGCCGATGCAAGTTTTGACACTAATCTAGATGAATCTAAGTCTCAATCTAGATACATATTGAAAGTGGGAGCAATTAGCTAGAGTAGCTCCGTGCAGAGCATTGTTGACATAAATATTTGCAAAATACTTATGGATCTGAATATAACAGACCCGGTGACTAAAATTATCTCACAAGCAAAACATGATCACACCTTAGTACTCTTTGGGTGTTAATCACACAGCGATGTGAACTAGATTACTGACTCTAGTAAACCCTTTGGGTGTTGGTCACATATCGATGTGGACTATGGGTGTTAATCACATGGTGATGTGAACTATTTCTATTAAATCACATGGCGATGTGAACTAGATTATTGACTCTAGTGCAAGTGGGAGACTAAAGGAAATATGCCCTAGAGGCAATAATAAAGTTATTATTTATTTCCTTATATCATGATAAATGTTTATTATTCATGCTAGAATTGTATTAACCGGAAACATAATACATGTGTGAATACATAGACAAACAGAGTGTCACTAGTATGCCTCTACTTGACTAGCTCGTTAATCAAAGATGGTTATGTTTCCTAACCATGGACAAAGAGTTGTTATTTGATTAACGGGATCACATCATTAGGTGAATGATCTGATTGACATGACCCATTCCATTAGCTTAGCACCCGATCGTTTAGTATGTTGCTATTGCTTTCTTCATGACTTATACATGTTCCTATGACTATGAGATTATGCAACTCCCGTTTGCCGGAGGAACACTTTGTGTGCTACCAAACGTCACAACGTAACTGGGTGATTATAAAGGTGCTCTACAGGTGTCTCCAAAGGTACATGTTGGGTTGGCGTATTTCGAGATTAGGATTTGTCACTCCGATTGTCGGAGAGGTATCTCTGGGCCGTCTCGGTAATGCACATCACATAAAGTCTTGCAAGCATTGCAACTAATGAGTTAGTTGTGAGATGATGTATTACGGAACGAGTAAAGAGACTTGCCGGTAACGAGATTGAACTAGGTATAGGATACTGACGATCGAATCTTGGGCAAGTAACATACCGATGACAAAGGGAACAACGTATGTTGTTATGCGGTCTGACCGATAAAGATCTTCGTAGAATATGTAGGAGCCAATATGGGCATCCAGGTCCCGCTATTGGTTATTGACCGGAGACGTGTCTCGGTCATGTCTACATTGTTCACGAACCCGTAGGGTCCGCACGCTTAAGGTTACGATGACAGTTATATTATGAGTTTATGCATTTTGATGTACCGAAGGTTGTTCGGAGTCCCGGATGTGATCATGGACATGACGAGGAGTCTCGAAATGTTCGAGACATAAAGATTGATATATTGGAAGCCTATGTTTGGATATCGGAAGTGTTCCGAGTGAAATCGGGATTTTACCGGAGTACCGGGAGGTTACCGGAACCCCCCGGGAGCTATATGGGCCTTAATGGACCTTAGTGGAAGAAGAGGAGAGGCAGCCAGGGCTGGGCCGCACGCCCCTCCCCCCTAGTCCGAATAGGACAAGGAGAGAGGGGGCCGGCGCCCCCCTCCTTCTCTCTCTCTCTTTTCCCACCTCGCGAATCCTATTCCAACTAGGATTTGGGGAGAAGTCCTACTCCCGGAGGGAGTAGGAATCCTCCTGGCGCGCCATATGATGGCCGGCCGGCCTCCCCCTCTTGAGCCTTTATATACGGAGGCAGGGGCACCCCAGAGAAACACAAGTTGATCCACGTGATCATATTCTTAGCCGTGTGCGGTGCCCCCTTCCACCATAGTCCTCGATAATATTGTAGCGGTGCTTAGGCGAAGCCCTGCTGCAGTAGTATATCAAGATCGTCACCACGCCGTCGTGCTGACGGAACTCTTCCCCGGCACTTTGCTGGATCGGAGTCCGGGGATCGTCATCGAGTTGAACGTGTGCTAGAACTCGGAGGTACCGTAGTTTCGGTGCTTGATCGGTCGGGCCGTGGAGACGTACGACTACATCAACCAAACGCTTCCGTTGTCGATCTACAAAGGTACGTAGATCATACTCTCCCCTCTCGTTGCTATGCATCACCATGATCTTGCGTGAGCGTAGGAATTTTTTTGAAATTACTACGTTCCCCAACATCCATGCCCTCTGTTGTTCCTTTGCTGCTGCTGCCGTTGGTGATCCCATCCCACCCACCGCGTACATTGTTAATGAGAGAGCAGGCCTCCGAAACTCCGCCTCTGCAGACCCTGTACGGGACAAGGGTGATTAGGGTTTTAAGGAGCATCCCCTATGCGACTGCTTGCTACCGATCGTCTTCATTCACTACTTCCGTGTCTCCTTCGTCATCATCATGTCCACCGATACCAAGAGAGCTTCCGCTGACATGAAGGCGGATGAGGAAGCCGCCGCCACTGCTACGGCCAACTGGCCTATTGGAGGGTATACCACGCTTATCCTTTGAAGAGAGCATTAGATATGGATGTAGTGTGCAACAACATCGATGTTACAAGGATTGCACATAATTGACTAGAACTAAGGCAAGACTAGAAGGGATGTGACATTGCTTCTATCAAACCGGTGTTGACAGAGTACTCCCTTGTTCCATATTTTTACTTCCATCCTAAATTACTTGTCTTAAATTTGTCTATATACAGATGTATCTAACTCTGGCACGTGTTTAGATACATCCGTATGTAGACAAATGTAAGACAAGTAATTCGGGGCGGAGGGAGTATAATATAGTAAGCCATATAAGTTTGCATGCAGTTAAAGTTTTAGATTTTTTTACCACTAACATAGGAAGTACATTGATTCATCCTCTAAGAATGACATATTTCTACTTGCCTTGCACAACACTTTTGTGCCATATATATGCTTATTTATTATTTTTGTAAGCATTCTATAATCAAATTTTCTACTCCCTCTTTGGCATACACACCTTCAAATTTCAGGCCCAACTAGCATTTCCAAACTTGCTAAAAAACAACCAACGTTTCCAAAATGTGATTGCAAGGAATTGACACCGGTGGAGGAGAAACTTTTTGTCCCCTTGCTCCGGTTGCCATCTTAGCAATGAGAGGTGGGGGGCACGCAGATCTTTAACTAATTTGCAATCTTCATCAACACTTATGGTGGTCATGATGTTTTGCAAATAAAATTACTCATATTCCTCTGTGATGGTGTCATGGATCCAAGGAGGTATGTTCGTGGAACCAATTATTCAGACCTGATGAGGTTTTGTGTGATGTTGCTTTTGTTTGTTTGTTTCTTTGTGGAGTTGGAATCTTTCCTTTGCATTATGGCGAAGACTTAGTCGTTCGATAGTCTCACTTCTAGGGGATCGTCCCTGGCCCAAGTAGTTCATCGCTCATTGCTTCTCGTATTTGTTTAACAGGCGACTCAAGGAGCTTTAAAAACCTTTATCAGTAATCGAGTTTGTGCAAGTGAACAAGTGGTAATATGGCTGCTCCAGTCCAACTGTAGTTATTTTCTGAAGTCTTGACAGTTTTTCGTCTTGTAAAGGTTGATATTACGAACAAGATGAGTTCAAGAGATTTAATTTTAATTCTTAGTTATGGGAGTTACTCCCTCCGTCTTAAAATGTAAGACCATTTTGACACTATACATTTTGGGACGGAGGGAGTACTTTGTAATTTTTTGGTTCCCAAAGTAGTGAGCATGTAGTGGTTCCAAGTATGAACAAATTTACACGTGTTTCTATCAAGAAAAAACTAGGGTATCCAACTAGATGACTAATTTTTTTCTTATGATGTTCTCCAATTAATATTGCTCGCTCGCACAAATGGAAGAACTATAAAATTCTTTTCAGCTTTAGAAAAGCAACACATTTTTATCCATGCACATTGTGTTGTTCTTAATTATACACTCATGTTTTAGGCATACACTAGGAAGTAAGAACAACGAAAAAACACTTCGTGAAACTAAATTACAGGTTTTTTGTGAAATTAAATTACAATATATTGAAGCACCAACATTAACTGCTAGTCTGCCATCAAATGGCTCACGTCAATCAACTATGTATCTATACCAATATAAAAAGACCCAAAGGGGCATATTCAAATAATTTCGGCCATCAAATCATGTCAATCCAACGACCTAGACTGTTTCAATATCGAGCGCTCAACACATTTAGTGTGTAGTTAATTCCATGTCAAATATAGTGTTAATCATATAATAACACGTAAATAATATTTTACTTAATATTCGCATGCACTTAATATACTTCCAAATTAACGTGCATTGCACGTACACATTGACTAGTCGGAATTGTGGTGATGGACTAGTAGTGGTTGACGACAAAGAAGATGTCCCTGGCCCAAGTATGTTACAGGGGATCATCCCTTGCCCAAGTATCTTATAGGCAATCTTCATCCGTATCTTATAGGTGATCGTCCCTGGCCCAAGTATCTTATAGGCAATCTTCATTAGTAATCAAGTTTGTGCCGGTGAACGAGTGGCCATATCGCTGCTCTAGCCTGACTGTAGTTATTTTCTGAAGTCTTGACAGTTTTTCGTCTTGCAAAGGTTGATACTATGAAGAAGATGACTTCAAGAGATTTAATTGTAATTCTTAGTTATAGGAGTTACCCCCTTCGTCTTAAAATGTAAGACCATTTTGACATTATGTAGTGTCAAAATGGTCTTACGTTTAGGGATGGAGGGGGTACTTTGTAATTTCTTGGTTCCCAAAGTAGTGAGCTTGTAATGGTTCCGAGTATGAATAAATTTACATGTGCTTCTATCAAGAAAAAACTAGGGTTTCTAACTAGACAACTACTTTTTTTCTTATGATGTTCTCCAATATTGCTCGCTAGTGCAAAAGAAAGAACTCTAGAATTCTTTTCATCTTTAGAAAAACAACATTTTTTATCCATGCACATTTTTTTCTTCTTAATTATACACTCATGTTTTTGGCATACACTAAGAATTAAGAACAAAAAAATCACTTCGCAAACTTAAATTACAAGATATTGAAGCACCAACATTAACTGCCAACATTTTTGGCATACACTAAGCACCAACATTTTTTGCCGGTGATGGTCTACTGGTGGTTGACGACGAAGCACTTCTCCCTGATCTCCCCTTCATCGCCGGTGAGTACCTCGATGTTGCCCATCTTGACCATGGCCGCAGCAAACTTGGCCTGCCACACCCTCTCCACGGCGGCGTGGAACGCAACGATGCCAGCGGTCCAGGGGCTCGTAAGCAGCGTCTGGTCCGAGATGAGCGGCACCTTGCGCGCCAGTACGTTCTTGAAGTACTGGTTGTCGAACTCACCCGGTGTCACCGGGTCCAGCGGCACCGTGGTGCGGTCGCTCATGTT
Source organism: Triticum aestivum (assembly GCF_018294505.1). Taxonomy (NCBI): domain Eukaryota; kingdom Viridiplantae; phylum Streptophyta; class Magnoliopsida; order Poales; family Poaceae; genus Triticum; species Triticum aestivum. The sequence continues at coordinate 63,474,277 of NC_057794.1, read as the reverse complement.
GTCTGTGGACGGCGGGCACTGCTGCCTGAGCTCCTCCGTGTAAGACCTATCGATGGAGGGGTCGGTCTCGCCGACCTCGCCGGAGAAGTTGTGGATCCGCTGCGTGAAGGAGGAGCAGTGCGAGTGGCCGATGGTGTGCGCGCCTGAGAGCGTGACCATATCATCGGCAGAGAGCCCCTTGCGTTTGAAGCTGGCCACAAGTTCATCGACCCCATCGGTAGGGAATGGTACGTTGTTAACAAGCACCTCATCGGCGATGGACACACGGCCGTCGCGGCGGCCCGCGGGGACGCCGTACTCGATGCCGCCAGCGAGGTAGGCCCCGTCACGCGCGGCGAAAGCGAGCACGTCGGCGCAGGAGACAGTGTGCGGGCAGGACGCCTCCAGTGCGGCCTTGGCCTCGTCGATGATCTCAAAGCCACGTAGGCTGGGGTTGTTCGCCACCGAGTCCCTCTCCGCCGTGTTCCCTGGCGTCGAGTTGATTAGCACCGATGCATCGCAGCCCTACACGTATCGTCAAAATAAAGGAACCAACGGTTAGATGAGAGGTTAATTGGATTAGTGCTGTACTGCAGTAGCATTTTTGGCGTGGTAGCTTACCCTGACGAAGCAGTCGTGGAAGTGCATGCGGATGAGGCCGGCGGCCAGGCCGGGGTTCCGACCAATGGCGCGGCGGATGGCGTCACGCACGATGTCCTCGGCCTGCGGGCATGTGTGCTTGTAGAACCCGACCTCCAAAGACTTAGACGACGGCGACGCGTCCGCCACTGCCGACGAGGCGGCCAAGGCGAGCAGCACCGCCGCTGCCCACGCGAACACCATCCATGGCGATAACCTCATGGACAAAGATTCACTAATGGCCGGTTTTTTATGGCAGGTGCTCGCTAGCTACGTTGAGTTCGATCGCCTGTAGCCCTGGAAAGCTAATTAAGCTTAAGAGACTGATCGGAATTGCGTGATGGAATTGGTTGATGTGGAAATGAGTCGATGGCCAAATGAGTATACGGTCTGGTGTTTATATATGCACGCACATTTGTAGCAGTTGGGAAAAAATGGCACCGCGTGTTGTGTACCGTGTCAACAAGACCAGATCGTCGCTGCATGGCTTTAATAACTTTGCTTCTTTTCACCTAACAGAAATAATTAAATCGGACCTTTTCGTAAGCGTGTGATACGTACTCATGCAGCGGAAACCCTGCCCCTAGTCCACGCATGCATGCATCACGACAAGCTCCACACATCTCGAGGCAGCAATAGACGGTGTATGATGCACGAATCATGCATGGTGGAGCAAATCAACGTCTTCTCTTCCCATTGTCCGTACTCCACAGCGAGGAAGGGATATCGATTGATCAATATACAATGTGCAAAATATAAGTATATGGTGGCCGACATTACGCCTGTGTCACTATATATCTGACCAAATTTTGCATTTGCAACACAATCATTTGCGAAACAGTCGTATTAACAGCTAACAGAAAAGGGATGTGTGAAGGTTACTTGTGGAAATCTTAGGCAGATGAGTCAGATTATGAGATAAACCATTGACAGAGTCTCTGCGATGTACGTAGGACTTGGCCAGAGTCGTGTGGGTTTGTATGATCTGTATGCAATGCTTTAAGACTTGCTTTCGTTTTCGTTTACCTTTTACTCTTTTAGGCATGCGAAGATATCGTTACTGTATCATATCATTAGTATTGATAGATTTCTCGCAAAAAAATTAGTATTGATAGATGCATCTACTATTCTCCAGAGGCTGCAGCTAAAAGTAGCCATAAGCGGTTTACACTTTGCTAATTCGTTGTTGCCGGATGCACCAACGTGATTGCATATTGCCAAGAATTATGTACATCACCCTACAGCAAAATTAACAACACTGTTAAACCAGGGTCAACTTTTAACCAAATCCTTGTCCATGAAAGAGTTTTACGGCCCGATTTATATACTACTCCCTCCGTAAAAAAAATATAAAAGCGTTTAGATCACTAGAGTATAAAGCAACACAGCCGAACGATATAAGGTGTTGAGAAAATCTACATACAAGTTGATCCAAAGAACAACACAAATACGACAAGACGCCACCAACGTACACGAACTTGTTATTGTTCTATTGGTTTGCTAGACCCTGCGAACGCCCAACCACTTGTGTTTGATTGCTACCCAAAGCAATATCTTTTAATTGTTTTTTTCCTTTGCATGGTTTGTGAGAGAAAACTGATGATTTTGCAAATAGATCCCTGTAAAAATAGCAACTCAACCAGCGATCTAGGAATGCTGATGTGGCAGCCATGTGGCCGATTTTTTTCCCTTCCGGGTCGGTTTGGGCCTTATTTGATCAAATTAACGACTTCATGCACAAAATCAATCATTTCCTGAGTTGTTGGCCTAAAGCATGCAATCAATTTGAGTTAATGAACTATTGGTGCATTTGAATCCCCAATAAGCACAAGGAGTTGGGGTCAGGATGTTTCTGACTGTTTTTTCATAAAATAGCATTTTGTCATTTTAGAACACCAAAGAGAACTCGGTGACTATACACTGCAGTTTTTTTAGAAGGATAATATATTGTGGCTGAAGCAGGAGTTCCGTTCCATCTTATTGTCCGGCTTTGTTTATGAAAACAAATGCCCAGCCCAACTAACCTTTTTTATGAGAAAAACCTTACAGCTAAAACCCTACACCGCTTCTTGCAAAGTTGCAAGAAATCACTACTAGACCTATGGGATCTTTCTGGTGGAAAAATATCCTCAAACTATTGCCACAATACAAAAGTTGCACAAAAGGAATTATTGGACAAGGCAATACCATTTCATTTTGGGAAGACAATTTGGGGCTTTGGTCCTATTAAGCAGAAATTCCCTGAGCTGTTTTCTTTCTCTTGCAAGACCATCTTGACAATGAAAGACTATCCACTAGGTGAAAACACTTTGGATTTTTTTTCACACTCCTCTTTCTTCACAAGCATACCAACAAATGTTGGAGTTAAGTTACAAAACATTACTCGGGACATTCAAGTGAGCGATAGCATGGACAAATGGATTTACACCTGGGGTTCTGACTTCTCTTCCATTAAGATGTACAAGATGATAATGCAAGGAGAACAGGCACCCCCCCCCCCCCCCTCCCCTCTTCACCAAAATTAGGAAGAATGCCACTATGCTAAGATATAAGATTTTTTTTCCTGGCTGCTCTTGCATGATAGAGTCAATAGAAGAAATCTGTTTCATAGAAAATCTTTCCATCTGCCATCACACAACTGTGAACTATGTACTACTGAAGAAACTGCCCTACATCTGTTCTGGGACTGCAGCTTTGCCTTGAACTGCTGGGAATCAATTTCGGGACCTAGACACAGAGGTATTTCTGTATATGACGAAGCAATGCTCCTGACTCAGACACTACCAAGTTCCATTGCTATATGGAAATCATAATCATGGGATGCCGGAACATTTGGATCCAGAGAAATGGGAAAATATTCAAATCCAAACCTTTTTCACTTCAGTCCTGGAAAATCATGTTGACTGACCTTTTGTTGCTCAACCACAGGATCAAGTATAAATCTGAGGCCCATCTTACAAGCTGGATTGATCAAGTTCTGAACTGAAACTGATTTACCATGATGGATTTTGAGAGAGCTGGAATTGGATAGCTTCTTTTCTCCTTGTATTTTTCTGCTTCTTCATTTCTACATATCCGCACTCTTTATTTTTAATATACCTATACCGTAGAACGATTGTTCTACGGGTTTTGGTTCAAAAAAAAGTTGCAAGAAAAGCATGTCGCTCATGCCGTCATTTTATTTTATTTTTCTCTCTAATTTTGTTTTCAATAAAATACACAAATATTTTGAGATACTACGTAAACACTTGTTAACATGTGAACTTTTTAAAAATATATGAGCACAACGAGATATATGAACTTTTTTTTTGTGCACAAGATTTGAGAGATGAGACTGCTGCCATGTGTCAGCAGGAGTTAGAAGGATTATGGTGAGCTGATGTAGCTCAGATGGTTAGATTCTTTGTGTGAAACCAATCCACCAGGGTTGTAGTTCTAGACTTGGCACTGGTGCTGGCATTTTTCTAAATTTATTTCATACTTTTTAGCTGATGTTTGTTTAGTGGGAGGAGATTTTCCTATCGACTATGAAGATGTGTGTAGTGACTTTGTGATCTCAAGATGTTGTGCCAGCTCGGTATCTCGGTGGTGCTCATAGAGATAGGATATACGTGCATTCATAGGTGTGAGTGTATGTGCGTGCATGTGAGCATATGCATTTGTATCGTCTTAAACATTATAAGCATTATGTACTTAATATGACTTTGAAGTACCCGTCTCGCCCAGCCCGCTCCCGCGAGCGGGGGGGGGGGGGGAACCCACGCGCCGCCGCCTCCAACCCTTCCCCGTCCCCTCCCCCTCCCCGCCGCCGCCGGCTGGCGTCGGCGGCGGCAGGCCCTCCTCCCTTCGGCGCGGTGTAGTGCTGGCGCGGGACAACGCCCTCGCGCGGATGCGCGCAGCCATGCAGGGCGGCGCGGCACGGATGCGTCCGGGGCGGCCGAATGGCGGCTTTCTAGTGCGGAGGCGCGGGTGGCTGCAGATTCGCGGCCTGGCGGGGCGTGCCGGCGCGGGGCGGCTGTGGTGAGCTTCTCGGTCTAGATCTGGATCGGGGGCTCCTCCGGCCTGCTGCACGTGGGCGGTGCGTCCTGTCGGCGGCGGCTGGATCCCGGGGCGGCCGCCCTGGAAGGTGGCGGGTGGTGAAGCTCAGGCTTCCCGCGGCGGCATGGCGTGGTGCAGTTCCTATCCAAGGCGGATCTGCATCGGCGATCTCGTGGTTTGGCCACGGATTGGTTCAGATCAGAGACGGTGATGAGTGTGCGGGATCCATCCCGGCGGCTCTCGCGGTTTGGCGAGGTGGGGTGGGAGCCCTCCTCCCAGGCTCCAGTGGTGGTGCATTCAGGCAGTGGCTGGTGCGCCAGGGCTCCTATGGTGGCACTGCTATTGCGGTTGGTCGCCGGATCTAGGCGGCTAGATCTGGGGCTTTGAAGGCGGTCGAGACAGTGCACAGGTTGTCGGGTGGATTTCTTGGAACGGATCCGGGTGAAAACTTGGTCTTCGGTCATTGGCCGGAGCCGGTGATGACGATGCTCTTATCATCGTTTCCTTCATGAAGGCATCATCGAGGTGAAGCTCCTAACTCCACCCAATACCTCCGGGGGAAACCCTAGATCAGTTGATCAGATGACGGCAGCATTCATGTGTCGTTACCCCCTTGGGGGCGGCATTCTTGGAGATGCACTCGGGCTCGAGGGACCAGCGGATGGCATCTGCGGTGGAGCGGTGTTTCTTCCTACATATTCTTGGCGGCGGTTCTCGACGGCATGGAGCAGTGGAGGCTTGGCGTCAGATGTGTGGTGAGGGACACGCGCAGGAGGTCGACGTTGTCTGGCGCCGTGGTGGCGTCGATGGCAGAGTGGTCTGACAAGGTCGATGCGTCAGTACATGCTTTGAGGATGGATCGAGGGAAGACGGAGGTGACGGCCCTTTGCAGCGTGTGCGTGTGGTACTCACTGAGAGTGCGCCGGACCGGAGTGTTACCTAGTCCCGCCTATGTGGCTTGGATGGGGCATCCGGCGTTAGATGTTAGGCTTTCGTGCGATGTCTGTTTGGTATTTGGCCCGGACATTGGGCACACTTTCATCAAAGGGATAGGAGTAGCGACAGGTGTCGTCTAGATGGTGGCCTCGGGCTTACTGTTGTATTACTTTGTTAGGTCTTTATGAATAATAAATAATATGGCCGCATGCATCACCCAGATGCAGAGGCCGGGGATGATTCCTCCTTTTCTAAAAAAAAACTTAATTTGACTTTAAGCGAGGAAGAAGATATATGTAGATGGATGTTATCCTCTTTGGGTATCTTTACTACAAAATCCGTAGTATAAAGGCTAACCAAGTGTGATGTCCTTGTAAGACAATGGGGTTTATGAAGTTGCCTTTAAAAGATAAAAGTATTTTTCCGGCCTATGTTACGAAATAGTATATTTGAGTAGAAGAGCTGGAGTAGACAATTACATATAGATGCTTATTTTGTGATGAGAAATAAACTGTGAACCATGTTCTTCTGCATTGTGCTAATGCTAGATATACATGGAGTGTTGTTAAGTGTGGTTTTGTGGTTTTGATATTCAAGTTCAATCAGTAAATGGTTTATGTTGCTTTGCGACCATTACCTAAGCAGTAAGCATCGTATTCGCAACACAACGATCGTGTGGAAACAGTCTTATTATCAGCTAAGGGAAAAGGGGTGTGTGAATGTTTACTTGTAGAATTCGTAAGCAGATGAGTCAGATTATGAGATAAACAATTGACTTGGTCTTCTTCCTTTTTATGGGGCAAAGGGATTTTTATTTCATGATAATAGAGTTACAATTAAGAAGCAAGAATACGTCAGTACATGGGGCCCTCTATTCTGACTACAATGAAGTTTTTGAGGAATAAACTCCCGAGGCTTTGATCTTCAAAGCAAGATGGCCATATGGAGACCGAATAAGTGACTCATCTCTGACGATAGATGGAGTTGTAGACGAGTCCGGCTGCAAGATGACCAGAAGCTCCGTGTGTTGCATTGCTGAAGCCATGCCTTGCATCATCGCATGTGTATCAGCTTTCAACGCGTCATTGCGGTGGAACATGAATCTGTAAGCAGTAACAATAAGCGTCCCATCATGGTGTCACAAGATCGTAGCAGCGGCGTCTGTACCATCGACTTTAGAAAATTCACCATCCAATTGACAGGGTCACTTTGCTATTTTTGACTTGGGCGAAGTCGTGTGGGTTTAGATGATCCATATGCAATGCATTAGGAGTTCCTTTCATTTTCGTTTACCTTTTAGATCTGCCAAAACATTATACTATGTCATGTCATTAGTAGTTTGATAGATGCAGCTACTATTCTCCAAAGGCTGCTGGTAGAAAAGTAGCCATACGCGGTTTACACTTTGCTAATTCGTTGGCCACCAACGTCATTGAATGTTGGCAAAATATATACATCACGCCCACACACCCTTGATCAGCACTGCAGAATTAACAACGCTGTTAAACCAGGGTCAACTTTTTACCACGTCCAAATCTTTCTCTTCTACTAGTATGTATACACGTGCAATGCACGTCTTAACAGTATTGTTTCTATGATTCTATTAAAAGAAGAAGAAAACTCATATGGTACTCTACAATGAATTCAGAGCAAAAAATAAACATTATCATGAATTATAAAGTGATGATTTCCTGCTAATGAAATATGTATTGTGATAGTCTTTTACATTTCATTGGGCTGCAGTGAAAAATGCCGTAGTCCAGCCGTACACGCACGTAGATCAATCAATCCATCGGATCGATCAACTGTCCAAGGGCAAAACAGTAGTTAACCACACCTACATGTATGGGCTACTGAGCTTTGGTCTTCCCATTCGGTGTAGTTAGTTCCATAGATATATATATTTACACAGACTAATGATGCAATTAGCTGCGGCCATTAGCCGATGTGCAGTATAAAACCCATTAAGAAAAGTTCACTCGTCTCCACACCTGTCTCGGCTCTTTGGCTGACGCACTGGCCCATGCAACATGGCGAGAAGAGAGGAGATGTGGCGCGATTTTTCTAGAAACCAGCAGATGCAGCTGCAGGCTACTGTTCACTGTGAATCCTTTGAGTTTCAACCATTAGATTTATGAGACCAAACGGCTAGGATTGATGTTGCTGCTACAATTCAAAACTAGTACATTATATAATATATTATAGATATCACTGGTAAAATAAAATAAAAACTTCTCTTCTATGCAATATATAATAATCAAATTAATTACTGTTAACCTTTGTCCCGAGCTACAGTATCCTGCAAGATACGGTTTCTTTTTAGTAGTTTCATGGATGAGCTGGATCAGTTTTGGCCATTTTGACCTTAGCAAGATTAGCCGACAAGGTCTTGTTCTTTTTTACTAGCTGATGTCATGAATGTAGTCGAGCACTAAAACTTGGGTCGGGATGTTTCCAAACAATTTCCACAAAAGAGCATTTGGTGTTGATATATTATACATTTTTGCCAGTTCCATCTTAGAATTGTTGTGCTAACAAATATAGCCTAACTATTTTTTTCCTGTCTTAGCATAGCTTCGGTCTTATATGCCTTCGTTCTTTGCCAGCGTGATCATTTGTGCATATGCCTTGATGTGTGTACTCTACTCATGCGGGTCGGATGCATACTCATTGTGATTGTATCATCTTGATGCTTCATTACGAGCAACCAAAAGAACCCTTTTGTCGAAAAAGGAAAAAAATAAATATAGCCTAGTGATTTTATTTTCCTTTTGATTGAGGATAACTATGTCCTGAGGTCTTCGATCCCTGGGCTGGTGCAAAATCGGATACCAAATGCCCTTACAAATTAAGTCTGAGTGGGCGCATCTGAGCACGATAATTATGTCTCGCCCGTACCTATTCCTATTAGAAATCGCCTACAGGTAGGCACTATTGAGCCGGCCCAACAGTGTATTATTAATGTACTTTTTCTTTTTTTCATTGTTGCAGTAAGTCTTTTCTTGTATTATTGTCCTTATGTTTTCCTTTTCTCTTTACCTTTTCCTTTTTATTTATTTGATTTATTTTTTGTTTTCTTTATCCTTTTTTCAATTTTCCTTGGTTTCTTTTTCTTTTAGATTTTCATGGGTTTTTCATTCCTTTTTCAAAAAAATTAACATGTGTCTACTTTTTTCACACATAATATATATTTTTCGTATATACGAGGGACATTATTTTACACATGTCTAACATTTTCTAAAGACATGATTATTATTATTTTCAATATCTACATTTTTTTCATATATGATGTCAATTTTCCATATACATCAGTGACAGTTTTTATACATGCTTAACATTTTGAAATAAATGGCTAATTGTTTTTTCATGTTTTAAAGTACACTTTATTCATACACGTTGTACATTTTTTTAATACATATAAAAGAGGTTTTATACAAATTTTACAAATTTTAAAATACATGATTAACATTTTTACAAAAAGATTCTTTGAACGTTTTTTCAAAGACGTCATAAACAATTTTCAATTACACATCAAAACATTTTTTGAATTATCAAAAAAATTGAACTATGCAAATACTTGTTTCACATTGTACAAACATTTTTTGAAATATCACGAACATAATTTTGAAACTCATGAAGAGTTTTCAAAATGTAACATGAAATTTTTGAATTTAAGAAACGTCTTTTTGTAATAGATGAATATTTTTTGATATTCTATGAACATTTTTTAAAATTGCATGCATATTTTAATAAAATTCGTAATTTTTTAAATGGATGAAATTTCCGAAAAATTAAAAAGTCATTTTTCTAAGCATTTTTCATGCACATTTTTCACAATTTCCAAATGCATAATAAAAATTCTTTAAAAATTCTGGTAATTTTTTCATATATATTTTAAACAAGAGAAGGGAAAAATGAAAAAAATAGTGAAGGATAAACGGAAAGGAAAACGAAAACACATGAGTGGGAGCTCCTATACGCCGCACTTTTTGTGGCGAAACGACGCTCCTTTGCACCGACTGGGCCGGCCCATGGCAGACACATGTGCGTGCCGATCATCCCTATCTCTACCGGGGCCGTATTTCCCCGCCCCGCTGATACTTATTCATTTCTTTGAATCGATAAAGATGGGTATCCACGCCTCTTAGTTCCGAGGAGATACTGGTTATGCCACTGTGGACAAGTTCAAATGGAGCAAACCCGCAAGAGTATGGAGCATAGAATTTGAATTAGCCCAATGCGGATGTCAGCGATCGAGCAACTAAACGAGCGAACTCCAAATAGAAATCTTTTGCGCTTTCCTAATGTGTTCATTGAAGCAATCTCAAGATTCAGAAAATGATCAAAATAATGGTACGGGGAGAAGAAAGAGAGGAGAGTCACGAAAATAGGGTAAACGCAAAGAGACGATGAAAAGCAATCAGAGAGGAGAGGGGAGAATGACAACGGAAATCATAAAGTTCAGCGAGGGACAGGTGTCGTGTGTTCGGTCTACTTGCCTTTAGTACGACCCGGATGAAAAGATGTTGACTTTTCTTAAAGGTTAGACCAAATGATTCTAAGCTTGAGGACACGTTCTATCCGGGCCTAAATGCTGGAGTTTCAGAATTCACTCTACTTCTTACTGACTTTCGCCGAATATATCAAGCGCGATGGGAAGCCCATGCTGGTACTATAGAAAAACAACGTTCTAGAGAGAATCAAACCCTAGACCTCGCAGCAACGAAGTGTTGTGGATAGCCATCCAAGATAATTATTCTGAGTGACTAATTTGCAGCGCTAATGTCTAAGTACTAGCCATTGTGCCAGAGCTCAACACCTTTGATTTTATTTGAACATAACTTGGAAATTTAAAACATTTTTTAAAAATGTAATTTTTTAATGTTCGAACATTTTTTGAACATCACTAACATTTTTTAAATTCAATATGGTTTAGAAAAAGAACATTTTTGAAAATTTTAACATTTTTTCAATGCCGAACATATTTTCAAATTCTGATCACTTTTTTGAACATGCGGACATTTAATCAACAATGTGAACAAATTTTGAATTTTCGATTTTTTATAAAGCGAACAAATTTGGAAACAGTAATCATTTCTTGAAAATTTTGAAACCCCTTGACAATTTTGAAACCTGAGCATTTCTTGAAATTCTCGAATGATTTTTAATCCATGAACAAAACTAGAAAAACAGGAAAAAAATTGTGATTCAAAAAATTTCAAACCATGAACATCGTGAACATATATTGAATATCGCAAAATAATTCCTGAAAATATTTTGAATTTGTGATCAAATTTCAGAAAAAAGTGAACATTGTGAACATATATTGAATATCGCAATTTTTTTAAAAAATCGTCATTGTTTAGAAAAATAAATTTTTTGAAATTGTTAACTTTTTTCGAATCCCGAACATATTTTCCAATTGTGAACACTTTTTGAACAGTAAACATTTATTGAACAACGTGAACAAATTTTCAAATTTCGTTTTTTCATAAAAGCGAACAAATTATGAAAAAAAAGTGATCATTTCTTGAAAATTTTCAAACCTTGCATATTTTTTGGAAAAATCCTGAACATATTTGGAATTTTCTAACAAATTTCAGAAAATGGGGACATTTTTTGAAAGCATGAACATTTTTTAGAAATCCTGAACATATTTGGAACATATTGTTTTCTTAATTTATGAACAAAATTGAAAAGAAAGAACATTGTAGAAATTCTGAATTCAAACTTTTTATAAAATAGAAAAAAGAAAAGGAAAAAAATAGAACAGCATAAGGAGAATAAAAACTTGAAAAGGAAGAAAGAAGACAAGAAAAGAAACAGAAACAGAAAAAAATCTGAAAAGTCGAAAAACAAGTAGAAGGTTCCCAAAACCGGGATCATGTAGCACAGTAATCCACCAGCAGTGGGCTGGCCCATATCACTCGCTCGCACCTGCCCTGTGCATTCCCTCGATAGTTTGCCGCAATTAGCGGCAAATAGGATATTCCCACATGAGTGACATCAGCATGATGTTGCACGTGCTGAGCTGAGCGCTCCTTCGGGAGCCTCGCAACGATCAGCGCCACTTGGCGCGCTCTCAGTCATTCGTCATGTGTCGCGTTTTGGACGCTCTCTTTGAATTTTATTTTTTTTATTTTTCTGCACGTGTTTTCGGCTTTTTAAACGGTTTTTTTCTGGGTCTTTTTGATGTTTTGGTTTTCTCCCGGTCTTCCTTAGCTTTTCAATCAAATTATTTTTCGAAAAATTTATTTTTTTGCACGAAAAAAACACGTTTTCTTTTTTTTCTTTCGTGAAAGTCACGGTTTTTTTCACAAGAGGCACGAGCGAGAGTCACGGCCATGCCTTTCGGAAAGGGAAAAACGTGTTTTCTATTTATTTTTCTTTCGCGAGAATCACGGTTTTGCTTCCGCGAGAGGCACAGTTGTGCCTTCGAGAGTCACGATTGTGCCTCTCGGAAAGGGAAAAACAAAACGCGTTTTCTATTTTTTTTTCTTTCGCGAGAGTCACGATTTTGCTTCCGCGAGAAGCACGGTTGTGCTTTCGTGAGAGTCACGGCCATGCCTCTCAGAAAAGGAAAAAAATACGCGTTTTCTGGTTTTTTTCTTTCGCGAGAGTCACGGTTTTGCTTCCGCGAGAGGCACGATTGTGCTTTCGCGAGAGTCACGGTCGTGCCTCTTGGAAACGGAAAAAACATGTTTTCTGTTTTTTTTCCTTCCACGAGAGTCACGGTTTTGCTTCCACAAGAGGCACGGGTGTGATTTCGCGAGAGGCCGGGTGTGCCTCTTTCGGAAAGGAAAAAAACCGTGCTCCCGGTGTGGTTTTTTCACCCGGTTTTTTCGTCCGTTTTTTTCATGAAAAAAAGTTTGTCAAAATCTATCAACATAGGATCTAGTTTTGAAGATCTTGACGTGAGGAATCCAGTGATGAAAACGGTTCGAGATTTGGACGCACGGTTTAAAAGATAAAACGTTTTAAATAAATGGATCTACGAAAAAAAGGGAAAACTTTCAGGTTATGACAAGTGGCGCGCTGCATGTACGCCACTTGTCGCAACCTGAGAAAGTGGAGTGTTCTTTGCAACGAATACTCCTTAATTAGTGATTTCGCAATACCTGCTCTCTGTAGGCGAACTGTGGATTGGACTCATTTTGGGCGACACATAGATGCACCCACATCCGAGGCCCAAATTAACTATGGTACTGAATGACTGGATTGTTACACTTCACTTTTTTTCTATAAGTACTGCCAAATAGACTAATTTGTTTTGTCGATTTCTTCACTTTGTAACCTTGAGTGTCGTAAAGCGACAAAAGTATATCATTTTTCTAAAAAGATTGATAACCATGTGATGTACCTAGATTCATTCACGTTCTACAAAGTCTTTCCTTTTTTAAGATTCTAATTTCTCTCAGTTTAATTCAGTTTGATTAGGAAGCAAATGCTTTTCAAAAATGATCTCAACCTCAAAAAGGAATTCAATTGTTAGCCCCTTTATTTATTTATAATTCGTTGAAATGGATATTGCCAGTCACTTGTACCTCATAGGATAATCTATTCCGAATCTAATTAGTATTAGGCTCATAGTGGCGGACAGGTTTAAAGGAATGGCAATACAGAGTTTGATATTAGTATTCTAGTTGTTAATTAGTATTAACTAATACTCCTTTGCTCCAAACTATAACATATTCTAATTTTTTTCCGTAAATTTATTGCGGTTTTTATGAACAAGCTACTTAATTGTATTTCTTTCGGGTGGACAATACTCACTCTTAATCCACAAAGTGATATGATAGTTGTTCTATGGCGGAGGACACCGAGTGTTGTTGTAGGGGGTCGTCCTTCTTCTATCGGGTTTTATCTTTTTTATTGTTGTCGTAAGAGTTTTATCTTTTTTATTGTCATAAATCTGGTATCAGTGTGCCACATTGAAATGAGAGTGGCTATATCGCTATGAATGAAGGTGGGACAGATCATCCATCTCCACATATTGCTAGTTTGCTGAAAACAATCTAGCTTTTGCCAAAAGAAAGCCAAACTCTCATCCAGATGCATCTCGATTCACATTTCTTCTATATGATAATCTGCACGACCGATTCTCGTATCTGCTTATACAAGAGATTCTTTCAAAAGATAACCCTAACCCCTAGGTGGGCAAAAGATGGAGACAATACTATTGTTGAAGCGCAGTTCATAAAAATATCTTTTATCTAAATGTCAACTTGTTTAGTGCGATTTAGATGGAGAAGCTGAGACGCCTCGTTAGGATTCCTACACCCTGCTACTTCTTGAGCTTGTGTTGGTTTTTCCCTTAAAGAGGAAAGGGTGATGCAGCACAGTAGAAATAAGTATTTCCCTCAGTTAAGAATCAAGGTACCAATCCAGTAGGAGAAACGCACAAGTACCCAATAGATGCACCTGCACAAACAATCAAACACTTGCACCCAACACGATAAAGGGGTTGTCAATCCCTTCACGGTCACTTGCAAAGGTGAGATATGATAGAGATAGATAGAACTAAACAAAATATAAAACATTTTTGGGTTTTTTGGTTTATAAATCTGAAAAATAAAAGATTACAAAATAGTAGATTGGAAACTAATATGATGGAAAATAGACCCGGGGGCCATAGGTTTCACTAGAGGCCTCTCTCATGAAGGCAAATAATATGGTGGGTGAACAAATTACTGTCGAGCAATTGATAGAAAAGTGTAAAGTTATGACGATATCCAAGGCAATGATTATGCAATATAGGCATCACATCCGTGTCAAGTAGACCGACTTCTGCCTGCATCTACTACTATTACTCCACACATCGACCGCTATGCAACATTCAACTAGAGTATTAAGTTCATAAAGAATGGAGCAACGTTTTAAATAAGATGACTTGATGTAGAGGAATAAATTCAAGCAATATGATAAAAAAACCATCTATTTATCCTTGATGGAAACAATTCAAAACGTGTCTCGCTACCCCAACTTTATCACTGGGTGAAATCACGCAAAATTGCACCCAAAGCTAAGCACCTCTCCTATTGTAAGAAAAACCAATCTAGTTGGCCAAACCAAACCGATAATTCGAAGAGAAATACAAAGATATCAAATCATGCAAATAAGAATTCAGAGAAGATTCAAATAATTTTCATAGATAAGCTGATCATTAAATCCACAATTCATTGGATCTCAACAAAAACACCGAAAAAGAAGATTACATCAGATGGATCTCCAAGAACATCGAGGAGAACATGGTATTGAGAATCAAATAGAGAGAAGAAGTCATCTAGCTGCTAGCTATGGACCCGTAGGTGAAAGGATCAATATGGTTGAATAGAGGGGGGGTGAATAGGCAACTAACAATTTTAGCTTTTCTTTAACAATTTAAACTTTGCAACAAAGTAGGTTGTCTAGATATGCAACTAGGTGAACAACCTATATGATGCAACAAGGATAGGAACACAAGCAAACAAGATATATGAAACAAATAAGCTTGCACAAGTAAAGGTACGAGATAACCAAGACTGGAGACGGTTGAGAAGAGGATGTGTTGCCGAAGTTCCTTCCCTTTGAGAGGAAGTACGTCTCCGTTGGAGCGGTGTGGAGGCACAATGCTCCCCAAGAAGCCACTAGGGCCACCGTATTCTCCTCACGCCCTCACACAATGCAAGATGCCGTGATTCCACTATTGGTGCCCTTGGAGGCGGCGACCGAACCTTTACAAACTAGGTTGGGGCAATCTCCACAACTCAATTGGAGGCTCCCAACGACACCACGAAGCTTCACCACAATGGACTATGGCTTCGCGGTGACCTCAACCATCTAGGATGCTCAAACACCCAAGAGTAACAAGATCCTCAAGGGATTAGTGGGGGGAATCAAATATCTCTTGGTGGAAGTGTAGATCGAGGCCTTCTCAACCACTCCCGAGCAAATCAACAAGTTTGGTCGGCTAGGGAGTGAGATCGGGCGAAAATGGAGCTTAGAGCAATAATGGAGCTTGGGGGTGGAAGAGGTAAGTCAACGGGGAAGAAGGGGACCCCTTATATAGTGTGGGACAAAGATCCAACCGTTACCCACCAACCAGCCCGCGGCCAGCGGTACTACCGCGTCTGGCCAGCGGTACTACCGCAAGGCCGCGCGGTACTACTGCTTGCAACCAAGCGGTACTACCGCACGGCTGTGCGGTACTACCGTACCGACCCACGGTACTGCCGCAACCCCAGCGACAGTAAAGATAAACAGACGCGCAGGAACTGGGGCGGTACTTCCGCAAGCGCGGTACTACCGCGCCCCCGTGCGGTACTACCGCAAGGCAAACCCCCCCCCCCCCAGCCAGGGGGAAGGAAACTACCGTGCCTACTTCCGCAAAGAAACGGAAGTAGCAAAAACCGACACAGTAGTACCGTCGACGGACGGTACTACTGCCTGACTGCATAGCGCGGTACTACCGCGCGACGAAAACGGTACTACCACGGTAGATGCGGATGTAAAAAATTACATCCGCCCCTACTACCGCGAAGGGGCGGCACTAGCCTGGTGGGCAGCGGTAGTGCGGCTCGAGGGGAGCGGTACTACCGTGGGCACCTGCGGTACTACCGCGCCACCACGCGGTACTACTGCGGATGCCTACGGTACTATCGCTTTCCTGGGAGCAGTACTACCGCGACCAACCACAGCAGCTAGACAAGGGAGGCAAGAAAACGGAGGAAGCTCCAAGGAAAAAGGAGGGGACAAGAAGGAGACGTGTACATGATGATTCCACCCAAACCTTTCCAACACGGACCCCCTCTTAATAGTACGGCTTTCCTACGACTCAAATCCACCAAAAAGAAACGTAAAAAAGACGCCGTCTTCATCAGTCTTCGAGGGGCACCCAACCGTCTTGTGCCTAGCAATGAAGTGTCTGGAATACTCAAGGCACACGATTAGTCCGCAAATGCGTTGTCATCAATCACCAAAACACTTAGGATAAATATGCCCTTACAATCTCCCCCTTTTTGGTGGATTGATGACAATACGGGATTTGCACAAGGAAAATAATATTAAGTAAATGCAAACCCCTCCTCTCTAGAATATAGACGGGCTCCCCCTAAATGTGTGCCACCTGGATGAGTGCTTTGGACTGCACGACACATGAATACTAGGATCAAAGCTCCCCCTATATTATAGAGACAAGGCATATCTATCACTAGACAAGATAGCACAAACATAAGTTAACCACGATAGATAAAGTGCATATGTCTTACACCATATGAGGAAAGGTCTCGAAAGCACAAACCAAACAAGAGCAAACAAGCACAAACGAGGGCCAAAAGACAAAGCAAATAAACGCACCAAGAACGACACAACGCAAATCCCTACACTCTCTCCCCTTTGGCATCGAGACGCCAAAAAGGCAGAGAGGACACCTACACACACGGGGTGGCTCAGGCAGAGAAGTCGTCCCATTGCTCCTCGTGCTGCTCGTCAGACTCAGTGGCGGGGATAGTCTCCTCGAAGTCATCCTCTGAACTGGTCCACTTGTATCCCTGCTTTGACATCCAGGCAGCCTTAGGTGTGATGACGTCCTCAGACCCGTCAGACACATCCTCTCCAAAGAGCCTCATAACCTTCTTGTCACGGCGGCGACTCTCCTTGTCTGCCACGTGAGCCCTGTACTGTCCCTTTGCCTGCATGCAGAAAAGAGTCTTCATCTTGTCCTTTAGCTTCTTGGCCCATGACGGCTCAGAGGAAGGAGTGGTGGACCTAGCAGCACGGTCATCAGCAACATTCTCAGCAGGAGCCTCCTCCTCACCAGCAACCCTCCTAGCAGAAGAGGCCTCAGCACGGGTAGTGGTGTTGGCCCAGTTGGGCTTGATGCGGAGGTTGATGGACTCATGGCGAATCCAGTCTGGAGCAAGGAACTCATCACCAGGGTACATCTTCTCCCAAGTGGTGGAGAGCAGCAGAAATAGGTACGGTCCATAGATAGGTACCTTGCGAGTGAACACCGCAAACCGAAGCTCACACCACATGATGTGTGAGACATCAAGTGGCCGAGTCTGAGAAGAACGTGCCTCTGCACACAGGAGCAACATGTCCACTAGATATGCATGGACCTTGTCCTTGTCGCCAATGCGTGGGAACAGAGTGTTGCGGAAGATGCGATGCATGATATCCAGAAAGGAGTTCAACACCCAAGTTGACTTGCCATTAGGGAGCACCTTCTCAACAAGGAAAGGCTGAAGCAGGTTCTTGTTGGCAGACTCAGAGTTGGCATGGGGGCGAACACCAACGGGGGTGTGAAGCTCGTCATCAGGAATATGCAGTAGATCCATGAACTCTTTCCATGTAGCAGACAGCTGACGGCCGTTGGTCATCCAGGTCATCCTCCGCTCCTCCCCGGGATGAAAGTACACTGAGGCAAAGAACTGACAGATGAGCTCAGGGTCATAGTCAAGGTGAAAGGAGATCACCGGCTCAATAGCAAACTGCTCCACCAAGTCCAGAGCCTCTCCAAAATAGTCACGAAACTTTTCCTTCCGCATGTGATGCATGTCTATCCACTTGACATCCATGAAGGTATTCTGCTTGCTCTTGATCACACCCAGATAGATGAGAACATGTTGCTTGTTCCAGAACATCTCGGTGCCTCTGAGCACAGCCCGAGGAGTCACATAGGGATTGATCCTCCGGCGTTCGACATACTCAGAGATAGAAATCTCGTCCATGCCCTTAGCAGGTTCCTTTTGCTTGCTGGCAATGGTCTTGACATTGCGCTTGGGGGCATTGGAGCCCTTTGGGGCTTCATCTTGGGGGTTGCGCAGACGCTTGGAGCCAGTGTCACGACTGGGATTGGAACGGCGAGATCCACCACCTAAGACACAAAAACGCAAAACACCCACAACAACCAAGAGGGATTAATGCAAAGACCACAACAAAGCAAGAGAAACAAGCAGAAAGCACACATGATAAATGCCTAGAGAGAGATTTGATCCCTACGGTAGTACTGCCAAGTGCTGTGAAGCTAAGATAGTAGTACTGCTCTTAGACGCGGTAGTACCGTGCAAGGTCACGGTAGTACCGGGTCTAGGAGCGGTAGTACGACCTTAGCGCCTCAGCTAGCGCGGTAGTACCGCGTCTGCTGAGCGGTAGTACCGCACAAGCTAGCACGGTAGTACCGCACCTGACGGGCGGTAGTACCGCAAGAGTTGTAGTACCGCACATCAGACACGGTAGTACCGCACCGCGTCAGATCTGAACAAGTTCAAATCTGAGAAAAGCCCGCGAAACCGCGGCGGTACTACGGTTGGACAAAGCTACCACAAGACAGCATATCAGGTATGATTCCTATGCATCACGACTCTCCAACATCCTACTCTTGCATAGATTTGGCCTAAAATCTCAAGAGCAACAAGTTTCTCCCCAGAAACCTAGAAGCAAGAGAACAACCAAGAAAAAGAGGGATTTGGGGAAAAACCTTGGTCCATGGCAAGAGGAAGTGGTGGGGAACGATCCCACCGGTCGGAATCCGAGGAGAGTGGCCGGAGACGGAGATCCGGCGAGGGCCTCCGGCGCCGTTCTTGAGCGAGCGAGCGAGAGAGAGAGAGAGAGAGAGAGAGAGAGAGAGAGAGAGACGTGGGGAGAGAGACAAATGAATGGGTATGGGGAGTTGGAACTCCCCTGCCCGAGTCATAACCCCCATGCTCCCTCGACAGCGCGGTAGTACCGTGCCCCAACACGGTAGTACCGCCCGGCGCGGTACTTCCGAAGTACCGCACCTGAGCGGTAGTACCATGATGTGGCGCGGTAGTACCGTGCCTCCCAAAGCGGTAGTACCGCGGCCAGCCGCGGTAGTACCGCGGGCTCAAGAAGATGCACGTTTCGAGCACACGAAAAACACTCCGAGCCAACACGACACCACAAGACCACGCTACACACAAAGCCAGAAAGGCACACGACAAACGAAACAACCACGAGACACCACCTCTCCAGAGAGAGGGCGGTGGCCGTAGCCACCTATGTTTGAGTCAATTGGTATGGCACCGCAAAGAATTATCCTTGGGTCCATGACCAAAACTCGTCTTTGAAGCACAAGTACCATCAAACATGGCTAATGTGAAAGACTTGATCAATTTATGCATAATGGGGGGAGGGAGAGTTCATTGAGAGAACATCACTCCCCCTATGTCCATGCCTACATCTAAACAGGACAACACTTTCAGTATGGTGGGGTGTGCAAGGGTTCAAGCAACATTGCTCGAATCAATGATATTTAGCTCATGCCTTAACTCGCGAAATCTTGCTTCATCCAAGGGCTTCGTGAAGATATTTGCAAGGTTATCATGAGTGTTGACATAGTTGAGCTCGATCTCTCCTCGCCTAATGTGATCCCGGATGAAGTGATACCGGATCTCAATATGCTTCGTCTTGAAGTGTTGCACCGGGTTGAGAGAGATCTTGATGGCACTTTCATTGTCACACCAAAGAGGCACTTTGTCACAAATGACACCGTAATCCTTTAAAGTTTGTCTCATCCATATGAGTTGTGCACAACAACTACCGGCCGCCACATACTCCGCTTCAGTGGACGAGAGAGACACACAACTTTGCTTTTTGGAAGATGATACGTCTCCAACGTATCTATAAATTTTGATTGCTCCATGCTATATTATCTACTGTTTTGGACTATATTGGGCTTTATTTTCTACTTTTATATTATTTTTGGGACTAACCTATTAACTGGAGGCCTAGCCCAGAATTGCTGTTTTTTTGCCTATTTCTGTGTTTCGAAGAAACAGAATATCAAACGGAGTCCAAACAGAAAAATCCTTTTTGGAACGTGGTTTTCTTCTCGGATAAGACTCAGGAGACTTGGACCCTACTCCAAGAAGTACCGGAGGCGGTCACGAGGGTAGGGGGCGCCCCCCCTACAGGGCGCGCCCCTTGCCTCGTGGGCCCCTCGGTGCTCCACCGACGTACTCCTTCCTCCTATATATACCCACGTACCCCCAAACGATCAGAAGAGGAGCCAAAAACATAATTCCACCACCGCAACTTTCTGTATCCACGAGATCCCATCTTGGGACCTGTTCCGGAGCTCCGCCGGAGAGGGCCGTCATCACGGAGGGCTTCTACATCATCATAGCCCCTCCGATAAAGTGTGAGTAGTTTACCTCAGACCTTCGGGTCCATAGTTAGTAGCTAGATGGCTTCTTCTCTCTTTTTGGATCTCAATACAATGTTCTCCCCCTCTCTTGTGGAGATCTATTCGATGTAATCTTCTTCTTTTGCGGTGTGCTTGTTGAGACTGATGAATTGTGGGTTTATGATCAAGTCTATCTATGAACAATATTTGAATCTTCTCTGAATTCTTTTATGTATGATTGGTTATCTTTGCAAGTCTCTTCGAATTATCCGTTTGGTTTGGCCAACTAGATTGGTAGTTCTTGCCATGGGAGAAGTGCGTAGCTTTGGGTTTGATCTTGCGATGTTCTTTCCCAGTGACAGAAGGGGCAGCAAGACATGTATTGTATCGTTGCCATCGAGGATAACAAGATGGGGTTTATTTCATATTGCATGAATTTATCTATCTACATCATGTCATCATGCTTAAAGCATTACTCTGTTTTTAACTTAATACTCTAGATGCATGTTGGATAGCGGTTGATGAGTGGAGTAATAGTAGTAGATGTAGAATCGTTTCGATCTACTTGTCACGGACGTGATGCCTACATACATGATCATGCCTAGATATTCTCATAACTATGCTCAATTCTGTCAATTGCTCAACAGTAATTTGTTCACCCACCGTAGAAAACTTATGCTCTTGAGAGAAGCCACTAGTGAAACCTATGGCCCCCGGGTCTATTCTCATCATATCAATCTCCATCACTTTAATCTTGTTTTGTTTTTACTTTGCCTTTTACTTTTCACTTTGCATCTTTATATCAAAAATACCAAAAATATTATCTATCGGATCTCACTTCCGTAAGTGACCGTGAAGGGATTGACAACCCCTAATCGCGTTGGTTGCGTTGAGCTCTTTGTGTTGTGTATGTACGAGGGACTTGCGCGTGGCCTCCTACTGGATTGATACCTTGGTTCTCAAAAACTGAGGGAAATACTTGTGCTACCCTGCTGCATCATCCCTTCCTCTTCGGGGAAAACCAACGCAAGCTCAAGACGTAGCAAGAAGGATTTCTGGCGCCGTTGCGGGGGAGTCTACGCAAAAAGTCAACATACCAAGTACCCATCACAATCCCTGTCTCTCGCATTACATTATTTGCCATTTGCCTCTCGTTTTCCTCTCCCCCACTTCACCCTTGCCATTTTATTCGCCCTCTCTCTCTCTATCCTCCCTCTCTATTTGCCTCTTTTTTGCCCGTATGGTTGGAATAGTCATTTATTACTAAACAGAGAACTTAAGATCTATGGATCCTCATCCGCTTGCCAATCTTTTTAAGAGATCCAATTATGATGAACCAATTCCTAGTGATTTGGATGCACTAGATTATCTTTATAAGCTTTTGCCTGAAATCCGTAAATCTGAAAATCATGATGAAGTGCTTTATGAAGTGATTCATGATAGATCTTTGAATAAAAAGCATGATTGCAATGATTTTATTATAAATTCTCTTGATGTCAATTGTGCTAATAATATGCAAAACCCTAAGCTTGGGGATGCTAGTTTCGCTATGTCCTCTACTTGTTGCAATGATCATGATTGGGGTGATTCTTCTTATGATCTTGAGAATTTATTTAAGCCCCATGATAAATATGAGATTGATAATAGTGTTTGCAATATTATTCAAAGTGGGTTTGGAGAAGTCATGACTTTAGTTAATGTTAATCCCACTATTTTGGAAGAGTGTCAACTTTGCATGCATGTGGATCATGTTGAAAATATTTCATGTGATAGCTATTTTGTTGAATTTGCTTATGATCCTACATGTAATTACTATGAGAGAGGAAAATATGGTTGTAGAAATTTTCATGTTACTAAATTACCTCTCGTTATGTTGAGATTGCTATTGTTTCTTTCCTCTTCCTTGCATATGCTAGTTTTGATTGCCTTGATAATTTGTTTGCCTTTAAGATGCATATGCATAGGAAGTATGTTAGACTTAGATGTGTTTGTCACATGCTTTTTGATGCTCCTTTTGTGCTTCAATTCTTGTCTTTCTTGTGAGCATCATTAAAATTACCAATACCTAGCTATAAGGCTTTAAAGAAAAGCGCTTGTTGGGAGACAACCCAATATTTTTCCTTGCTGTTATTCCATAAATAAATTATTTAGCCTCTGTTTTGGTTGTGTTTATTGTGTGTTTGTGCCAAGTAGAACCATCGGGAAGACTTGGAGAAAGTCTTGTTGAACTTGCTGTAAAAAACAGAAACTTTAGCGCTCACGAGAACTGCTGTCTTTTTTATTTGGAGAGCGCTATTTAGTTAATTATTTTTTCAGATGATTAATAGATAAATTCCTCACGTCCAGCAATTTATTTTAGAATTTTTGGGGTTCCATATCTTGCGCTAGCTACAAATTACTACAGACTGTTCTGTTTTTGACAGATTCTGTTTTTCGTGTGTTGTTTGCTTATTTTGATGAATCTTTGGTTAGTAAAATAGTTTATAATCTATAGAGAAGTTGGAATACAGTAGGTTTAACACCAAAATAAATTAAGAATGAGTTCATTACAGTACCTTGAAGTGGTTTTATGTTTTCTTTCTCTAACGGAGCTCACGAGATTTCTATTGAGTTTTGTGTTGTGAAGTTTTCAAGTTTTGGGTAAAGATTTGATGGATTATGGAACAAGGAGTGGCAAGAGCCTAAGCTTGGGGATGCCCATGGCACCCCCAAGATAATCTAAGGACACCAAAAATTCAAAGCTTGGGGATGCCCCGGAAGGCATCCCCTCTTTCGTCCACTTCCATCGGTAATTTATTTGGAGCTATATTTTTATTCACCAACATGATATGTGTTTTGCTTGGAGCGTCTTGTATTATTTGTGTCTTTATTTGTTAGTATGCTACAATCATCCTTGCTGTACACACCTTTTTATAGAGCCATACTTGAATTGAAATTTGATAGAATACTCTATGTGCTTCCCTTATATCTTTTGAGCTATGTAGTTTTGCTCTACGTGCTTCACTTATATCTTTTGAGCGTTATAATTTTGCTCTATGTGCTTCACTTAGATCTTTTAGAGCACGGTGGTGGTTTGTTTTAAAGAAACTATTGATCTCTCATGCCTCACTTAAATTATTTTGAGACTCTTAATAGCATGGTAATTTGCTTAATATAAATATGCTTGGTGTTCAAGATATGTGAAATTTTCTTTTGAGTGCGTTGAATACTAAGAGAAGATTGAAGCATGATAATTGTTTTGAGATATGGAGGTGATAATATTAGAGTTATGCTAGTTTAGTAGTTGTGAATTTAAAGAATACTTGTGTTAAAGTTTGTGATTTCCATAGCATGCACGTATGGTGAACCATTATGTGATGAAGTCGGAGCATAATTTATTTATTGATTGTCTTCCTTATGAGTGGCGGTCGGGGACGAGCAATGGTCTTTTCCTACCAATCTATCCCCCCAGGAGCATGCGCGTAATACTTTGCTTTGATAACTTCTAGATTTTTGCAATAAGTATATGAGTTCTTTATGACTAATGTTGAGTCCATGGATTATATGCACTTTTTCCCATCCTTCCACCATTGCTAGCCTCTCTAATACCGCGCACCTTTCGCCGGTATCATACACCCACCATATACCTTTCTCAAAACAGCCACCATACCTACCTATCATGGCATTTCCATAGCCATTCCGAGATATATTGCCATGCAACTTTCCACCATTTCGTTTATTATGACACGCTCCATCATTGTCATATAGCTAGCATGATCATGTAGTTGACATCGTATTTGTGGCAAAGCCACCATTCATAATTCTTTCATACATGTCACTCTTGATTCATTGCATATCCCGGTACACCGCCGGAGGCATTCATATAGAGTCATATTTGTTCTAAGTATCGAGTTGTAATTGTTGAGTTGTAAGAAAAATAAAAGTGTGATGATCATCATTTTCTAGAGCATTGTCCCAAGTGAGGAAATGATGATGGAGACTATGATTCCCCCATAAGTCGGGATGAGACTCCGGACGAAAAAAAAGAGGCCATAAAAAAAGAGAAAAGGCCCAAATAAAAAAATGAGAGAAAAAGAGAGAAGGGACAATGTTACTATCCTTTTACCACACTTGTGCTTCAAAGTAGCACCATGATCTTCATGATAGAGAGTCTCTCATTATGTCACTTTCATATACTAGTGGGAATTTTTCATTATAGAACTTGGCTTGTATATTCCAATGATGGGCTTCCTCAAATTGCCCTAGGTCTTCGTGAGCAAGAGAGTTGGATGCACACCCACTTAGTTTCTTTTGATGAGCTTTCATATACTTATAGGTCTAGTGCATCCATTGCATGGCAATCCCTACTCACTCACATTCATATCTATTGATGGGCCTCTCCATAGCCCGTTGATACGCCTATTTGATGTGAGACTATCTTCCCTTCTTTTTGTCTTCTCCACAACCACCCTTCTATTCCACATAGTGCTATGTCCATGGCTCACGCTCATGTATTGCGTGAAGATTGAAAAAGTTAGAATATGAAACAATTGCTTGGCTTGTCATCGGGGTTGTGCATGATTTAAATACTTTGTATGGTGAAGATAGAGCATAGCCAGACTATATGATTTTGTAGGGATAACTTTCTTTGGCCATGTTATTTTGAGAAGACATAATTACTTTATTAGTATGATTGAAGTGTTATTATTCTTTATGTCAATATGAACTTTTGTCTTGAATCTTTCTAATCTGAATATCCATACCACAATTAAGAAATTTTGCATTGAAATTATGCCAAGTAGCACTCCGCATCAAAAATTCTCTTTTTATCATTTACCTACTCGAGGACGAGCAGGAATTAAGCTTGGGGATGCCTGATACGTCTCCAACGTATCTATAATTTTTGATTGCTCCATGCTATATTATCTACTGTTTTGGACTATATTGGGCTTTATTTTCCACTTTTATATTATTTTTGGGACTAACCTATTAACCGAAGGCCCAGCCCAGAATTGTTGTTTTTTTGCCTATTTCAGTGTTTCGAAGAAACAGAATATCAAACGGAGTCCAAACAGAAAAATCCTTTTTGGAACGTGATTTTCTGCTCGGATAAGACCCAGGAGACTTGGACCCTACTCCAAGAAGTACCGGAGGCGGTCACGAGGGTAGGGGCGCCCCCCCCCCTACAGGGCGCGCCCCCTACCTCGTGGGCCCCTCGGTGCTCCACCGACGTACTCCTTCCTCCTATATATACCCACGTACTCCCAAACGATCAGAAGAGGAGCCAAAAACCTAATTCCACCGCCGCAACTTTTTGTATCCACGAGATCCCATCTTGGGGCCTGTTCCGGAGCTCCGCCGGAGAGGGCCGTCATCACGGAGGGCTTCTACATCATCATAGCCCCTCCGATGAAGTGTGAGTAGTTTACCTCAGACCTTCGGGTCCATAGTTAGTAGCTAGATGGCTTCTTCTCTCTTTTTGGATCTCAATACAATGTTCTTCCCCTCTCTTGTGGAGATCTATTCGATGTAATCTTCTTCTTTTGCAGTGTGTTTGTTGAGACCGTTGAATTGTGGGTTTATGATCAAGTCTATCTATGAACAATATTTGAATCTTCTCTGAATTCTTTTATGTATGATTGGTTATCTTTGCAAGTCTCTTCGAATTATCCGTTTGGTTTGGCCAACTAGATTGGTAGTTCTTGCCATGGGAGAAGTGCGTAGCTTTGGGTTCGATCTTGCGATGTTCTTTCCCAGTGACAGAAGGGGCAGCAAGACATGTATTGTATCGTTGCCATCGAGGATAACAAGATGGGGTTTATTTCATATTGCATGAATTTATCTCTCTACATCATGTCATCTTGCTTAAGGGTTACTCTGTTTTTAACTTAATACTCTAGATGCATGATGGATAGCGGTCGATGAGTGGAGTAATAGTAGTAGATGCAGAATCGTTTCGATCTACTTGTCACGGACGTGATGCCTATATACATGATCATGCCTAGATATTCTCATAACTATGCTCAATTCTGCCAATTGCTCAACAGTAATTTGTTCACCCACCGTAGAAAACTTATGCTCTCAAGAGAAGCCACTAGTGAAACCTATGGCCCCCGGGTCTATTCTCATCATATCAATCTCCATCACTTTAATCTTGTTTTGTTTTTACTTTGCCTTTTACTTTTCACTTTGCATCTTTATATCAAAAATACCAAAAATATTACCTATCGGATCTCACTTCCGTAAGTGACCGTGAAGGGATTGACAACCCCTAATCGCGTTGGTTGCGTTGAGCTCTTTGTGTTGTGTAGGTACGAGGGACTTGCGCGTGGCCTCCTACTGGATTGATACCGTGGTTCTCAAAAACTGAGGGAAATACTTACGCTACTCTGCTGCATCATCCCTTCCTCTTCGGGGAAAACCAACGCAAGCTCTAGACGTAGCAGAAGACTAACTTACCAAAGAGCAACCAAGGAATTGGCACCCTCCGGAAGTGGAATTCCTATCCACTTTGTCTCTCGCCCAATCGGAATCCGAATACCCTACAAGCTTGAAGTTTGCTCCTCTTGGGTACCAAAGGCCAAAGTTTGGGGTATGAGCCAAATATCAAAAGAATCGTTTGACCGCCACATAGTGACTTTCCTTAGGTGCGGCTTGAAACCATGCACAAATTCCCACACTCAACATGATATCCGGTCTAGATGCACAAAGGTAAAGCAAGGAACCTATCATGGAGAGATATACCTTTTGATCCACCGCTTTACCATTGGGATCTATGTCAAGTTGGCACTTGGTGGGCATGGGAGTGGAAGCCGGCTAGACATCACTTAGCTTGAATCTTTTGAGCATGTCTTGAGTATATTTGGCTTGATTGATGAAGGTTCCTTCTCTTCTTTGCTTCACGTCGAACCCTAGAAAGAACTTCAGCTCTCCCATGGAAGACATCTCGAACTTTGAGGTCATGAGAGCGGCAAATTCCTCATTGAAAGCTTTGTTAGGGGAACCAAAGATAATATCATCAACATATAATTGGCACACAAACAACTCCCCTTTGACCTTCTTAGTAAAAAGAGTGGGGTCGATTAGCCCAACTTCAAAACCACGATCTTGTAACAACTCGGTAAGGTGGTCATACCACGCACGTGGGGCTTGTTTAAGGCCATAGAGTGCCTTATCAAGTTGATACACATGATCGGGAAAGTAGGGATCCTCGAACCCGGGGGGTTGCTTGACATAAACCAATTCATTAATGGGACCATTAAGAAAATCACTTTTCACATCCATTTGTTGTAACTTAAAGTTATGATGAGAAGCATAAGCAATCAACATGCGAATAGATTCAAGACAAGCAACGGGAGCAAAGGTTTCACCGTAGTCGATACCCTCGACTTGGGAGTAGCCTTGTGCTACCAAACGAGCCTTGTTGCGAATGATAATCCCATGGGCATCTTGCTTGTTCTTAAATATCCACTTGGTTCCGATGACATTGTGGTTCCCCATCGGTCTTGGCACCAATCTCCACACTTTGTTGCGCTCGAAGTTGTTGAGTTCTTCATGCATGGCATTGAGCCAATCCGGATCTTCTAGCGCCTCATAGACCTTGTGGGGTTCCACACAAGAGACAAACGCGTGATGCTCACAATAATTTGCTAATTGTCTACAAGTGCTTACCCCCTTTCTTAAGCTTCCAAGCACATTCGTCATGAGATGATCCTTGGTGGAGAGTTTGGAAGCAACCTTGGCAGCACGACGCTCTAATTCCTCCTCGGGGGTGAGACGAGGAGTGGTCACTTGATAATCTTGAGTATCGTCTTGGGCTTGTTCTTGTTCTTGAACTTGCTCGGAGGAGAGAACTTGACCTTGGGCATCACTTGATGTGTCAACACCGCCGTGAGCGTGATCTTGCCCTTGGTCATGTTCTTGAGGATGAGGGCCTTCATGTTGTTCTTCAGAAGCGTGTGGGCCTTGGGTTAGTGATGGCTCCACTTGAGTGGAGCTTTGTCCTTCTCCTTCGGCCACAAGGGGTTCCTCAATGGGTAGGATAAAGCCAACACCCATTCTTCTTATGGCTTGGGGAGGAATTTCATCACCTACATCACAAGTGCCACTTTGCTCCACTTGGGAGCCGTTATTCTCATCAAACTCCACATTACACTTCTCCTCAATAAGTCCTGTGGATTTATTGAGGACACGGTAAGCATGAGAGTTTGTAGCACAACCAACAAATATGCCCTCATAAGCGCTAGCCTCAAATTTAGACAACCGAACACCTTTCTTGAGAATGAAACACTTACACCCGAACACCCAGAAGTACTTGAGGTTGGGCTTGTTATCGGTGAGTATCTCATATGGAGTCTTGTTCAAGCCCTTGCGGAGGTAGAGCCGATTGGATGCATGACACGCGGTGTTGATGGCTTCGGCCCAAAAGTTGTACGGAGACTTGAACTCCGCCATCATGGTCCTTGCCGCATCCATCAACGTCCGGTTCTTCCTCTCCGCAACACTGTTTTGTTGAGGGGTGTAAGGTGCAGAATATTGATGCTTGATCCCCTCATCACTAAGAAACTCATCCAAGGTGTAGTTCTTGAACTCGGTGCCGTTGTCACTTCTTATTGTCAAGATCTTTGCATTGTATTGACGTTGTGCTTCATTTGCAAAGTCAATGACGGTTTGTTGGGTCTCGCTCTTCCTCTTGAAGAAATACACCCACGTGTACCTTGAGTAGTCATCCACAATCACCAAGCAATACTTCCTACCTCCAAGACTATCGAAGGATGGAGGCCCAAAGAGATCCATGTGAAGGAGCTCCAAAGGCCTCTTTGAATAAATGATAGTCGTGGGAGGGTGAGCCTTCTCATGTAGCTTTCCTTCGATACAAGCACTGCAAGCACGATCTTTAGCAAAACTAACATTCGTTAGTCCACGGACATGGTCCCCCTTGAGGAGACTTTGCAAAGATCTCATATTGACATGGGCTAAACGGCGATGCCAAAGCCATCCCACATCAACTTTAGCCATTAGGCACGTCGCGGTCTTAGTGGGTCGCTCCGAAAAGTTAATCACATATAGACCGTTCTCGACATGCCCAACAAAGGCTACTTTAAGAGTCTTGCTCCACAAGAGGGCCACGGTATCGATATCAAAGAAAGTGGAAAAGCCCATGATTGCAAGTTGACGAACGGAAAGTAAATTGTATGCAAGGGACTCAACAAGCATGACCTTCTCGATCGTGAGATCATGAGAGATGACCACCTTGCCAAGTCCCAATACCTTAGAAGGATGAGGCGTCACCCCACTCGACATTGGTGGGCATAGATGGAACCTTGTGCACGTCCACCACCAAGTCCTTGCTTCCGGTCATATGATTTGTAGCTCCGCTATCGAGCAACCATGATCCCCCACCGGAAGCAAACACCTACAAGAGATCAATGCTTGGTTTTAGGTACCCATTTTGTAATGGGTCCTTTGATGTTAGTAACAAGGGTCTTTGGAACCCAAATAGACCATTCAATGTATTCATGAAAAGAACCAACGAATTTGGCATAGACATGCCCATCACTAGCACGGCATAACACATAAGAAGGATTAAAGTCGCCGGCTTTGATGCGAGGAGTGACATTGCCCTTTTGACAACGCCACCCTTCGCATTGTTCTTCTTCTTCTCCTCGGAGGCACTTTCTCCCTCCTTCACAAAGGTTTGCATGAGAGGAGGAGGTCGTTTGGTCTTGTCATTCTTCTTCTTGTTCTTGTAGTCGGGCACGTACCCAACCCCTTCCTTGGCTACAACTCCCTTTTGGTTGATCAAGAGATCGTTGAGGTTCTTCTTGCCTTGTATGCAAGTCGCAAGACCTCTCTCAAGTTGCCCCTTTAGCTTAGCGTTCTCCTCAACGAGATGCACATGCTCACAACACGGGTTAGTAGCATTTGCATTATCAATTAACATCATACGAGGGAAAGTGGCTTTTTCCTTGGTTAGCTTTACTTGAAGTTGATCATGAGACTCTTTGAGGCTAGCATGAGCACCCTTCAAGACCTTGTGAGCCTTGTCAAGTAGATCAAACTCCTCTTTGAGTCTAGCAAGATCAACCTCAAGTTCGGCCTTCTCGGAGTTTAGCACATGAGAAACAATGAGGACATGATCATAATCTTTCTTTAACTTAGCATGATCAACGTTGTGTGACTCCTCAAGAGCCAAACGAAGACCACGCTCTTCCTCAAGAGCATTGGAAAGATCCGAAATCTCATCGGCATAGTCACGACTATGCCCTTCCATCTTAGTGATGGTGTTTTCGTGAGCCTCGATCATGTCATTGGCTTCACCAAGTTGTTCCAAGAGAGCAACAAAGTGCTTCTTGGATTTTCCCTTGAGTTTGCCCATAAAGGCCTCAAACTCATTAGCCTCCACATTAGCTTCCTCAAGTTCATTAATGCTATCCGTCGGAGAAGGATGATTAATGATGGTAGTTTTGATGTTGGAGGTTACCTTGTTGGTGGCTTTAGCCATGAGGCACTTGGCGGTGATGCTCTCATTGGGTGAGTCGAAGAGAGACACCCGTGGAGTCGTCGCAATGGCAACGGAGGCCATGGCAACCGACTCATCACTTTCATCATCGTCATCATCCTCATTGTACTCTTCTTGTACCACCAATGCCTTGGGAGGAGTCTTCTTGGTGAAGTTGCTCTTGTTGGGGAACGACTTGGCCTTGTCCTTTCGGATGAGCTTGCCACCATTGTCTTCCCTCTTCTCATACGGGCACTCCGCAACAAAATGACTCACGTTGCCACAATTGTAGCAAGTCCTTACACGTTGCTTGCTCTTCGTGCCACTTGAGTTGTTTTTGCTAAAGTTTGGCCTCGAGTTTTTCTTGCTCCAAAATTGCCTTGAAGCAAGTGCCATGTGTTCATGATACGCATACTTCGTATCTTCGGGGTTGCTCTCCTCTTCTTCCTCTTCTTCTTCTTCAACGGTGAGCTTGGCCTTCAATGCAAGGTTAGGCTTCTTTGCCCTTTGAGAACGAAGCACCGCATTGTCGGCGGTCTTGTCCAAAATGTTCATGGCCACAAACTCATCCAACACTTCGCTTGAGGTCAAAGTGTGGAAGTCCGGTCTTTGACGAATGACGGAGGACATGGCCTTGTGGTAGGGCATCATTGCCTTGAGGAATTTGCGCTTGATCCAATTGTCATCCGTGTCCTTGCTCCCGTGATCTCGTAGTGAGACCGCGAGTTTGGTTACTCTCCGATAAAGCTCACGAGGTTCTTCATCTTCTTTCATTGCAAACTCATCGGCCTCATCTTGCACCACTTCATAGTTGGAGCGTTGAATGCTTGCGCTTCCCCGGTAGAGAGAGACAACACAATGCCATGCATCTTTGGCCAAGGCGAAGGGACGAAGATGAGGTAGGTCTTCGGGTGGAATTGCATCTTGAATGATGAAGAGAGCATTCTCATTGAATTGATTATCCGCGGCTTCTCGAGGAGTGAAGTTGCTTGGATCATGCGGATAGAAACCTTCTTCAATGATTCTCCAAAGGTTAGTGTTCACATGATTTAAATGACGTTTAAAGCGGTAAACCCAAGAATCAAAGTCCTCATTTTTCACAATCTTAGGGGGAGGAACGGCATGATTCAAATGAGTGGAAGGAACCGGTCCACCATAAACAAGCGGTGGTTCCACATGAGCAAAGATGCCGGTGCCATTTTTACCACTAGAAGAAGGAGCCTTTTCACTACTAGCTTCCCCCTTATCGGAGATAGCATCCGTCACCTTGTCGGTGGGATCACCCACTTTCAACGGTGCGGTGGATAGTTTAAGCCCCTCAAGGAATTTAGTACAAATGCTTTCAACCTCGGTTGTCATGGAGGTTTTCAATGTCTCCAAGGCCACATTGAACTCCTCACGAGAGACCGAGGTTCCCCCATCGCCCGTAGATGAGGTCGGATTCGCACCAGAGTGTTCCTCCACACCGTCTACGGTATCAACCATACTCTTCGGATGGTAAAGTCCTTAATAAAGAGACGAGGCTCTGATACCAATTGAAAGGATCAATATGGTTGACTAGAGGGGGGTGAATAGGCAACTAACAATTTTAGCTTTTCTTTAACAATTTAAACTTTGCATCAAAGTAGGTTGTCTAGATATGCAACTAGGTGAGAAACCTATATGATGCAACAGGGATAGGAACACAAGCAAGATATATGAAACAAATAAGCTTGCACAAGTAAAGGTACGAGATAACCAAGAGTGGAGACGGTGGAGACGAGGATGTGTTGCCGAAGTTCCTTCCCTTTGAGAGGAAGTACGTCTCCGTTGGAGCGGTGTGGAGGCACAATGCTCCCCAAGAAGCCACTAGGGCCACCGTATTCTCCTCACGCCCTCACACAATGCGAGATGACGTGATTCCACTATTGGTGCCCTTGGAGGCGGCGACCGAACCTTTACAAACTAGGTTGGGGCAATCTCCACAACTCAATTGGAGGCTCCCAACGACACCACGAAGCTTCGCCACAATGGACTATGGCTTCGCGGTGACCTCAACCGTCTAGGATGCTCAAACACCCAAGAGTAACAAGATCCGCAATGGATTAATGGGGGAATCAAATATCTCTTGGTGGAAGTGTAGATCGAGGCCTTCTCAACCACTCCCGAGCAAATCAACAAGTTTGGTCGGCTAGGGAGTGAGATCGGGCGAAAATGGAGCTTAGAGCAATAATGGAGCTTGGGGGTGGAAGAGGTAAGTCAACAGGGAAGAAGGGGACCCCTTATATAGTGTGGGATAAAGATCCAACCGTTACCCACCAACCAGCCCGCGGCCAGCGGTACTACCATGCCTGGCCAGCGGTACTACCGCAAGGCCGCGTGGTACTACTGCTTGCAACCAACCGGTACTACCGCATGGCTATGCGGTACTACCGTACCGACCCACGGTATTGCCGCAACCCCAGCGACAGTAAAGATAAACAGATGCGCAGGAACTGGGGGCGGTACTTCCACAAGCGCGGTACTACCACGCCCCCCATGCGGTACTACCGCAAGGCAAAAACCCCCAGCCAGGGGGAAGGAAACTACCGTGCCTACTTCCGCAAAGAAACGGAAGTAGCAAAACCCGACACAGTAGTACCGCCGAGGGGCGGTACTACTGCCTGACTGCATAGCGCGGTACTACCGCGCGGCGAAAACGGTACTACCGCGGTAGGTGGGGATGTAAAAAATTACATCCGCCCCTACTACCGCGAAGGGGCGGCACTAGCCTGGTGGGCAGCGGTAGTGCGGCTCCAGGGGAGCGGTACTACCGTGGGCACCTGCGGTACTACCGCGCCACCGCGCGGTACTACCGCGAATGCGTACGGTACTACCGCTTTCCTGGGAGCAGTACTACCGCGACCAACCACAGCAGCCAGACAAGGGAGGCAAGAAAACGGAGGAAGCTCCAAGGAAAAAGGAGGGGACAAGAAGGAGACGTGTACGTGATGATTCCACCCAAACCTTTCCAACGCGGACCCCCTCTTAATAGTACGGCTTTCCTACGACTCAAATCCACCAAAAAGAAACGTAGAAAAGACGCCGTCTTCATCAGTCTTCGAGGGGCACCCAACCGTCTTGTGCCTAGCAATGAAGTGTCTGGAATACTCAAGGCACATGATTAGTCCGCAAATGCGTTGTCATCAACCACCAAAACACTTAGGGATAAATATGCCCTTACAGTAGGTCTGTGGTAAACTACTCACGCTTCATTGGAAGGGCAATAGAGTTGATGTAGATGCCCTCCGTGATCGGATCCCCTCTGGCAGGATGCCGAAAAAGCCCCCAAGATGAGATTTCACGGGAACGGAATGTTGCGGTGGTGGAAAAGTGTTTTCATGGATGCTTCTGGTGGTTCTGGAATATATGTGAATATATAGGAGGAAGAGCTATGTCAGGGGAGTCCCAAGGGGGCCTCAAGGTAGGGGTCGCGCCCTCCACCCTTGCCACCGCCTCACGACTCTTCTGGCTTGGACTCCAAGTCCCCTGGGTGTCTTCTGGTCCAAGAAAAATCATCGTGAAATTTTATTCCGTTTGGACTCCGTTTAGTATTCCTTTTCAACAAGCTCAAAAACAAGGAAAAACAGAAAGTGGCACTGGACTCTAGGTTAATAGGTTAGTCCCCAAAATAATATAAAATAGCATATTAATGCATATAAAACATTTAAAGATATAATACAATAGCATGGGACAATAAAAAATTATAGATACGTTGGAGACGTATCACACCCGTAGACGGAACTCCTACTACCGTAGACTTGTCACGAGGGTGGCTCAGTACACGGAGATCATGCTTGCCTATGTCGAAAGCGCTCGAGCAGCCACTAAGAGTTCGGGCATATGCTGCAGTGCTCGGGCATACGTCGATAGCACTGCAGCATATGTCGAGAGCGTGAGAACAGCCACCGAGAGCACTAGAGAAGCCACCGAGAGTGCGCGAGCAGCCGCAGAGAGTGCGTGAGTAGCCATCAAAGCTGCGAGAACAACCCAGGCAGAGATCACGAAGATGATGGAAGGCGAGACAAGTCATGATGGATACAACCGCGGTACGTCGGCAACCATCGAGCTGTCCCTTGGGCTCTATGAGGGAGTCCTGGATTAGGGGGTCCTCGGACAGCCGAACTACTTTGGCCGGACTGTTGGACTATGAAGATACAAGATTGAAGACTTCGTCCCGTGTCCGGGTGGGACTCTCCTTTGCGTGGAAGGCAAGCTTGGCGATTCGGATATGTAGATCTCCTCCCTTGTAACCGACTCTGTCTAACCCTAGCCCCCTCCCGTGTCTATATAAACCAGAGGGTTTAGTCCGTAGGACAACAACAATCAGAATCATAGGCTAGCTTCTAGGGTTTAGCCTCTATGATCTCGCGGTAGATCAGCTCTTGTAATACTCATATCATCAAGATCAATCAAGCAGGAAGTAGGCTATTACCTCCATCATGAGGGCCCGAACCTGGTTAAACATCGTGTCCCCTGCCTCCTGTTACCATCCGCCTTAGACGCACAGTTCGGGACCCCCTACCCGAGATCCGCCGGTTTTGACACCGACATTGGTGCTTTCATTGAGAGTTCCACTGTGCCGTCACGATAAGGCTTGATGGCTCGTCTTGTTGTCAAGGACAACATTACCTCGGGGGGAGCCCTGACTATAGGCCAAACTCTCCGACTAGGCGACTTCGTCATGACCGCCCCTCCGGCCATCGC
Organism: Triticum aestivum; assembly: GCF_018294505.1. NCBI lineage: Eukaryota > Viridiplantae > Streptophyta > Magnoliopsida > Poales > Poaceae > Triticum > Triticum aestivum. The sequence continues at coordinate 63,438,353 of NC_057794.1, read as the reverse complement.
GCCAACGATGACTTCTCGGGTCATCAAAAACAACCTCCAAGCCGGCTCGGGATTCGCCGAGCAGATGGATCCAGTAGAGCTCTCTTCTCTGAACGAGCTCTTGGATCGCATCTTCGCCCTGGGAGTCGCAACAGACTATGATCGGATCGGGCTTCAACCCGACCTAAGGGAGATTAACTCTCCGCCGGTCACCCATCAGATAGAGGTGGTGGAGGAGCAGTGTAGCAATTCTTCCTCTAGTTTGAGGACAAATTATGTCCGGATTCCCGAGATCTCCGAGCCGGACACCCGTCCATGGGAGGACATGGCCCAAGCTTTGAACCTAGAATCAGACAGCGGGCCAGAACTATTGGGCAACATCCTGGAGTCTGAACTGCCAAGCTTGGAAACCCCTCCGCTCCTGGGTCTCAGATCGGGTCAGGGTTTGGACCTAAATCTACCCACCCACCCAGATTCAAGTGATCTTTCCCACATAAGACAAGAGCCCCAAGAGACAGTACATCACTATTGGGCCAGATTCCTCCTTGTAATGAGCAAGGTCAAGGACTGTCGCGAGGAAGACACAATTTCATTCTTTTGCAAAAATTGCACAGACAAGGGAATTCTCAACGCCATAAGTCGCCGTGACATAGCACACTTTGCTGACTTGGCGGCCATAGTACGGAAGTACTGTGCGATGGAAAGCGCCTGGAAAACCTAAACAAATTTCTGGGACCCTCCGGCTCTCACTAAACCCTTTGTCTGAACTAAAAGGGTGTACCCTCGTAAGTCACCCGATCCAACTACAAAGAAGCAAAAACCCACTACAGAGCACAGAACTGTATTGGAGGGATGGCTCAATGGGCCATGCAAAATTCACAGTACAGCAGATACCATGCCAACACACAACCTTAGAGCATGTTGGATACTCCGGCAGGTGGCCAAGAGTGGCGAGGATATCCTCATCAACAATACGGCAGAGCACCATCAGGTGGAAAACAACAATACTGTATTGACAGTCTTTGAGACCTTCGCCTCAAATAATAGGCGCAAACGAACACTCTTCAGCCTTGCCGAAGTCTGTCACATTGCAACAATAGATCCATGGAACGACACGGTCATAACCTTCAATGCCAGTGACGAACCTCAATTCCGAACAGCCCGAGCACCAGCCGCTCTGGTCCTTAGTCCAATTGTGGACAGCTTACGGCTTACTAAAGTGCTCATGGACGATGGCAGCGAATTAAACCTCATCTACGAGGAAACTCTTAGAAAAATGGAAATAGACAAGAGCCGCATTGAGCAAAGCAGCACGACCTTCAGAGGAATCATCCCTAGCCGGGAGGCATGATGTGCAGGAAAAATCACACTAGATGTGGTATTCGGCACAGCAAAGAATTATAGGTCCGAAGAAATCACATTCCAAGTGGCCCCGTTCAGTAGCGGATACCACGCGCTTTTAGGGCGGGAAGCATTCACGATCTTCCAAGTTATACCCCATTACGGGTACATGAAGCTCAAAATGCCCGGGCCCAATGGAATCATCACTCTGGCTAGTGATCCGGACATAGCACTCCGCGCCGAAAATAAAACCGCCGCACTAGCCCTCGAGGCATTATCCTAAGCCCTCGTGGCCGAAGAACTAACTGCATTGCGCTCCACGGTGGACAGGGACGACGTGATACTCGACAAAAGACCCAAGTCCACCTCTTTTAAACCAGCGGACGAAATAGTCAAATTCCAGGTCCACCCAATGGACCCTACCAAAACAGCATCCATCGGGGCACAACTAAACCCCACAACAGACGTAGCACTGCGGGAGTTCTTGCGCGAGAATTGGGACATCTTCACTTGGCATCCCCCAGACATGCCAGGAATCCCACGCAGGCTGGCCGAGCATAGCCTTAACATCCTAAAGGGGTTCAAGCCGGTCAAGAAGACTCTTCGACGTTTCTCTGAGCCTAAGTGACAAGCCATGGGAGAAGAGCTAGCCAAGTTACTCGAGGCCGGATTCATTAGAGAAATAAAACATCCGGACTGGCTAGCAAACCTGGTGATGGTACCAAAGAAAGACAAATCATGGCGCCTGTGTGTCGAGTTCAAGGACCTTAATAAGGCTTGCCCCAAGGATCCCTCCCCCTCCCCCGCATCGATCAAATTATCGATGGTACCGCAGGACACGACTCATTGTGCTTCCTCGATGCATACTCCAGATACCATCAAATAAATATGGCGGAGCCCGATCAAGCCACAACGACATTTATCACTTCATACAACCCCTTCTGTTTCAACACGATGCCTTTTGGGCTCAAAAACGCCAGTGCAACCTATCAACGCATGATTCAGACATGCCTGGAAACACAAACCGGCAAAATAGTGGAGGCATACGTAGACGATGTGGTCATTAAAACAAGACACGTCGAATCCTTAATAGACGACTTGAGGCTCACATTCGACAACCTCCGAACATATGATATTAAGCTCAATCCGGAAAAATGCGTTTTCGGCGTGCCAGCTAGAAAGCTCTTGGGCTTCATCGTCTCCAATAGAGGAATTGAAGCAAATCCGGCTAAAATCCGAGCCTTGTCATGGTTGGCTATCCCAACAGACCTCAAACAAATCCAGAAGTTAACTGGATGTGTGACTGCCTTAAGCCGCTTCATCTCTCGATTAGGAGAAAAGGCACTACCTCTTTACCGCCTTCTTCGACGCACCGAACACTTCGAGTTGACGGATGCGGCCACGGCCGGATTGGAAGAAATAAAGGCCGTATTGGCCACCAACCCAATCTTGGCCGCGCCAAATGTCGGCGAACCAATACTGTTATATATAGCGACAACACACCAAGTTGTAAGCGCAGTTCTCGTCGTCGAACGAGTGACGGACGGACATAAGTTCCCGCTTCAAAAGCCGGTATACTACGTATCCACTGTCCTCACTCCATGCAAATCACGATACCCACATTAGCAAAAGATATCATACGCGGTCTTCATGGCATCCTGAAAACTATGACACTACTTTCAAGAGTGTTCAATCACGATGGCCTCCGAAGTACCACTCAACGACATAATAAATAACCACGATGCCACGAGCCGGACTGCTAAATGGGCTATCGAGCTTCCCATTCGACATAACATATAAACCATGGCGAGCCATTAAGTCACAGGTACTAGCTGATTTCATCGCTGAATGGATGGAAGCCGAACTCCCTAAAGAGTACAGCGCATACTCCAATTGGATCATGCACTTTGACGGCTCTAAGATGTTGGCTGGTCTGGGGCAGGCGTCGTCCTGACATCCCCCACCAGAGATACAGTCCAGTACGTACTCCAAATATTATAAACAGACTCCAACAATGCAGCAGAATATGAGGCTCTGTTGCATGGTCTCCGTATGACAGTCTCCATGGGCATTCAACGCCTTGAGGTGCGGGGGGATTCGAACCTCGCAATATCTCAAATAAACAGGGACTTTGATGCCAAGGACCCAAAAATGGCGGCTTACCGCAACGCCGTCCTCAAAATGTCAGCTCGGTTCGAGGGCCTCGAATTCCACCATGTGTTTCGAGAAAACAATCAAGCGGCGGATATCCTCGCTGGCATTGGCGCTAAGCGCGACCCTGTCCCACCTAATATCTTCTTGGAAAGGCTGTTTAAGCCATCCGTGGTGTGGGATGGGGAGTCCGGCAGTAACAGTACGGATCCAGCCACAACATCAGACCCCGAACACTCCGACGTAACCGGGGGCTCTGCCACCGAAATAACACCTTCGGCCCACGTGATCATGGCCGTCATCGCCCCGTGGACAGAACCCTTCTTGGCTTATCTAACTAGGCAAGAACTCCCTGATGACCCAAACGAGGCACGTTGCATTGTGCGGCGGTCTAAAGCCTACAAGGTCTACGAGGGAGAGCTTTATAAGAAAAGCACTACCGGAGTACTTCAAAGGTGCATCTCTGAAGAGGAAGGACGGCAACTATTGGCAGAAATTCATGCTGGACTTGGCGGCCACCACGCTGCAGCTCGGGCCCTTGTAAGCAAGGCCTTCCGTACAAGTTTTTACTGGTTGAGAGCCCAAGCGGACGCACAGGACCTCGTTCAACATTGCGTCGGTTGCCAGTTTTTTGCAAACCAAAGCCACATGCCGCCTACCTCTCTCCAAACAATCCCCATTACCTGGCCCTTTGCGTTTTGGGGGCTCGATATGGTCGGACCCCTTAAAGGGGGAAGCCATAAGAAAAAAAATACCTTTTGATTATGGTGGATAAATTCACCAAATGGATAGAGGTCAAACCAGTTAAAACGGCCGAGTCCGGACCAGTGATAGACTTCATATCCGGGGTTGTACACCGTTACGGTGCCCCCCATAGCATCATCACCGATAATGGCTCGAACTTTACGGCCGACGATGTAAAAACTTGGTGCAGCAAAATGGGCATTAAGCTCGATTACGCCTCTGTCTATTACCCACAAACTAACGGTCAAGTCGAGCGAGCAAATGGTCTTATCATGAGCGGCATTAAACCCAGATTAGTGCCATCCTTGAAGGAGTTAGACACGCATTGGGTGTAGGAGCTTGACTCCGTACTATGGGGGCTGCGGACCACGCCAAATCACACTACTTGATACACACCATTCTTTATGGTGTACGGCGCAGAGGCGGTATTGCCCTGCGATATTATTCATGACTCACCTCGAGTGCGCATGTACGAAGAGAAAGAAGCCGAGCTTGATTGGTAGGACAGTTTGGACGCCCTGGAGGAGGAGCATGACGTGGCAAAAGCTCGCTTCGCATTCTATCAGCAACAGGCTCGACGGTATCAAAGCAGAGAAGTACGGGCCAAAACTTATAACGTTGGCGAACTCGTTCTACGCCTACCGGAGCAGAAAAAAGGACAAACTCAAGCCCAAGTGGGAAGGTCCCTTCATCATCGACAAAGTTCTGACCGGTGGAGCGTACCGCCTGCGGGATGCATCGGACAATCGGCTCAAGCCAAACCCATGGAACGCAGCCAGACTCCGAAGGTTCTATGCCTAGCACAGGACTATGTGTTCGTCCCCTTACCTCCATCAATTTTGTATATCCGTTATCTGTTTTTTCTTTCTTTCTTCCCTTTTCCTTCACGGACCTAAAAAGGTTAAAATGTGTCTTAACTGCACAATCAGCGTGCTTATTATACCTGGGGGCTTCCTATACAGAAGGTTAATATAACTATGTTCCGAGCTCTATGCCCCCGCACATGTGTTACTCTTCCACATGTACCTTTTCTTCGCCATTATATGCATCAATATGACTTAAGTTTTGTCCAAGCTGGGTTGCCTGGCTCTTGTGTTTATGCCCTACGTTCCCGTTAATTCGGCTAGGGCATAAGGGGAGCACCTCTGCGATTGTTACTGCCGGGTCAGCCGGATGTGTACCTTAGACTGAAAGCTAGCGTTCTTAAGGGAATATTCGGTCGGTGGACAAAAGATGACTTTTATTTATCATAATACATGCCCCCAGATGTCTATATCCCGTATTTATTTTCGCAGTTCAGACATGCACATTAATGCATGCGTACCAGGGAAAGGAACCCTTAACAGAACTATTCTCCCTAGAAGATGTTTCTTACTATCCATGTAATATAACATAGCTAGTTGGGTACTTGTCTGTTCAAGCACTTATGACCCTACGCCTGGTTTCCACGCATACCCCGGTTTTTACATAACCGAGCAGGTATTCGGATACACTCCGGACTGTCGAGTCTGGAGGTTGAAGCGAAAAGGTCCACCATGACAAATGATTTACAATCCGGCTAGAGACAATATATGTCAATTGAAGTACACAGTCACTTAGACTGACTATATTCTTCTTCTATACCATCCAACGGACTGTCTAGCCTACAATCCTATTGGGAATACTTTACGGCTAATTTAACCTAGTCATACACAAAACTGACGGGGATCTCTTTCCCATCTGACCTCATAGGTCCGACCTCGGCCATGTGGTTCGGGTCTGCCTTGGTATATCGCGTCTTCACCATGGCCCAGGCTTTCCTTGCACCTTGTCGGCAGGCTGATATCTTTCATAATCGGAAGCACCGCCGCGCTCCCTTGAGCATCTCTACCAGCTCCCCCATGCCTCCTGGCAGGGAGGCGGATGGCCACAAGGCTTGGGCAATGCCCCGCATCACCTGCCGAACTTGTTCGTGCAGCTGTAAAAGCTCTGGCAGAAGATCACCTGCCAACCCGGGCATCTCCTCTGCGGGACGACCCGTCAGCATACCTACAGACATAACTCTGTTAGCCGGTTTCCTCACCGAACTCTATAAAAGTTCGTTCAAGCACTTACTAAAAATGCCGCGTCGAAGCCTCTTATTGTCCTTTACGGAGTCAGCGAGCTGGGCCCGAACATCGCTCAGTTCAACGCCCAGCTGGGTATTGGCATCTTGGAGATAGTTTCTCTCCCGCCTGACCTGTGTAAGCACGCGCTCGCCAGCCTTTAACTGTCGTTGAGCATGTTGCTCATCCCCTCGCACGACCTCCGGATTCACTCCGGGATCATCTACAGAATCTATTGTTAGATTTGCATACATGTCGAATACTAACTGGTACATGCCATTCTTTTAGACAGAAACAAGTGTTACCAGAGGGGGCCTTCCGAACTCCTTCATGGCGGCAACCGCGGCCCGTAGCTGGGCTTTGCACTCCTCCAGCTCTTGAGACAATTGGGAATTCTTCTCTGTAAGAACCTACGCAAACAATGATCCTTAAATCAGTTGTGCCAACTGTTTCAAGTCTCAGGGGCTACTGATATACATAATTATTAGATTTTCTTACCCGTATATCCTTCACATACTGGTCCGTGGCTCGGGCAGACCACTTTGAGCAGCTCGGATATACGCATCTCCTGAGTTGAAGGCATCGAACGCCTCTTGAGAGAAACAAGCGCCGCGGAGTACGGCCCGACGATGCCTGTGATTCATGGCGCTCTCCACTTCAGAATGCATAGCGGACAGTCTATCCGCATCCTCTGTAGGAGGAACATCCGATGTTGGCCCCACATTAGCATCTGCCTCTAAGTCCTGCTCTGGGGCCCGGCTGGTGGAAGCTTGGCCAGCAGGCTCTCCGGATATGGTCCAGCGAGCGTTTTTCCTGTCAGGAACCATGGACATTATTATATTTTAAAATACGACAACCGCGGAGCGGGGTTCTTTTTCATACCTTTGCGACGGCGTCTTAGTCCTAACCGCCTTCCTTTTTAGCCTACCCAGCAACGGTGCTCCTTGTTGGCGAGTCACCGCGGGTTCGGCATGGCGTCTCGAGGGCCTTCCCTATAAGACACCATATGTGTGCGGTAGGTGAAGTGCAAAAATAAAAAGGGGAATCCTTCTCGGAAGTTGGGACTTCGGTTTTACTTACATGTGATGCAGGGAGCAGTCCAGGATAATCGGCTATGATGGCCACCAAGGCACCATTGCAGCTTAATTGATAGAACGTCCTGTCGGTGAGCTCCACAAATGTGTCCGGATCTTCTTCGAGTCCGGGGTTGAGGGCCTGGTCAGGGTCCTCTGGTTGTGGAGGCGGGCTGTGGATCTCCCGTACGGCTTTTCGCACTTCCTGCTATGAAATACCAAGGTAAATACTCATGACGAAGAATGCAGGAAGGTCTGGAGTAGAGAATAGCAGCTCACCCAGTTTGGGGGATTGTACATGGAGAATCCGTCTCGTGGCTTGATGCGGATGAGCTCCTCTTCCTCTCCCTTATATAGATTGGACCGTATTTTTGCTAGAGCAGCGGCGGAGTCCGGTCCCTTACGACCGCAGCGGGTGGCATCGTCTTCTCCGTTGAAGTGCCACATGGGTTGTCCCCGATATTGAAGTGGCTGCACCCCCCGCATTATATATATTGACATAACCTCGATTATTGTCAATCCTGATTTGGTCAGCGTCTTTATCTGGCCCATCAGGTAAAGGACCTCTCTGTCATCTTCCTCCTGGGGGTCCCGAGGGCGCCAGTTGCGGTGTTTCTTCAGAGGGGCGTTATTGAACTCAGGAAGGTCCATCCGAGTAGGATCCGGAAGAGGGACGTCCTCCATATAAAACAACTCTGAAGGCCAGTCTTCGGATGTCTTCTTTGGAGTACCGGACAGGTATCCGATCCCGGCGATGCGCCATATCTCGGCTCCGCCCACTTGATATAATGACCCCTCCTGTGAACGGGGTACGAGGCAGAATAGCCTCTTCCATAGCTCGAAATGAGCTTCGCAGCCCAAAAACAGCTTGCAAAAGGCGACGTAACCAGCGATATGTAATATGGAGGCGGGAGTAAAGTTATGCAGCTGGAGGCCGTAGAACTCCAGGAGCCCGCGGAGGAACGGATGGATTGGAAATCCAAGCCCCCTTAGTAAGTAAGGGACAAGGCATACCCGCTCCCCCATGGATGGGTTGGGAAAACTCTCTGCTTGCTCCCCACCATTGTAAGTAGCAAGTCCGGCTCGAACGGGGACCATATACGCTGGCGGGAGAAACCCCTGGGTCTGTAACTCTACTAATTGACCATGGGGGACGGAACACTTCTTCCAATCACTTGGCTTAGGGCTACGGGAGCGAGAGGAGGAGCTGCGATGGCCAGCCATGATGGGATGGACTTTTCCGGGCGCGCTCTGTTGGATGTTCACTGTGGGAGGATGGTGTGATCTGGATCTAAGGATCCACGCCTCTTTAAATAGATGATTTACTCGCATGGTTAGGGTGGCAAGTGTAAAAATGCCCCGACTTCTCGCATTCGCTCGACACGTGGAGGATAGCCATTATTAGGCGCAGAAGCCAAGGAGTGCAACATTCATGGGAAGTCAGACACTACTAGACAGGTATTCAGAATTTGGAGAAGAACCCGCCTTGCAATACGGAAGACAATCTGTGCGTCGGACTCATCGTCATTGAAGCCTGGTTCGGGGGCTACTGAGGGGGTCCTGGATTAGGGGGTCCTCGGACAGCCGGACTACTTTGGCCGGACTATTGGACTATGAAGATACAAGATTGAAGAGTTCGTCTTGTGTCCGGGTGGGACTCTCCTTTGCGTGGAAGGCTGGCTTGGCGATTCGTATATGTAGATCTCCTCCCTTGTAACTGAAGGAAATATGCCCTAGAGGCAATAATAAAGTTATTATTTATTTCCTTATTTCATGATAAATGTTTATTATTCATGCTAGAATTGTATTAACCCGAAACATAATACATGTGTGAATATATAAACAAACAGAGTGTCACTAGTATGCCTCTACTTGACTAGCTCGTTAATCAAAGATGGTTATGTTTCCTAACCATGAACAAAGAGTTGTTATTTGATTAACGATGAACAAAGAGTTGTTATTTGACTAGCTCGTTCAGGCAAGTAACCATGAACTATGATAAAGGTAGAAATCGAAAAAAACATCAAGTGTTGATGGTAGACAAGACTACTAGTTTCAAGAAAAGGGCAGAGGGAAGAAGGGGAACTTCAAGAAGAACAGCAAGCAAGTTGCTGCTCAAGTGAAGAAGCCCAAGTCTGATCCTAAGCCTGAGACTAAGTGCTTCTACTGCAAAGGGACTGGTCACTGGAAGCGGAACTACCCCAAGTGATTGGCAGATAAGAAGGATGGCAAAGTGAACATAAGTATATTTGATATACATGTTATTGATGTGTACTTTACTAGTGTTTATAGCAACCCCTCAGTATTTGATACTAGTTCAGTTGCTAAGATTAGTAACTCAAAACGGGAGTTGCGGAATAAAGACTAGTTGAGGGTGAAGTGACGATGTGTGTTGGAAGTGGTTCCAAGATTGATATGATCATCATCGCACGCTCCCTATACTTTCGGGATTAGTGTTGAACCTGAATAAGTGTTATTTGGTGTTTGCGTTGAGCATGAATATGATTTGATCATGTTTATTGTAATACGGTTATTCATTTAAGTAAGAGAATAAATTGTTGTTCTGTTTACATGAATAAAACTTTATATGGTTACACACCCAATGAAAATAGTTCGTTGGATCTCGATCGTAGTGATACACATAATCATAATATTGAAACCAAAAGATGCAAAGTTAATAATGATAGTGCAACTTATTTGTGGCACTGTCGTTTAGGTCATATTGGTGTAAAGCGCATGAAGAAACTCCATGCTAATGGGATTTTGGAATCACTTGATTATGAACACTTAATGATTGCGAACCATGCCTCATGGGCAAGATGACTAAGACTCCGTTCTCCGGAGCGAGCAACTGACTTATTGGAAATAATACATACTGATGTATGCGGTCCGATGAGTGTTAAGGCTCACGGCAAGTATCGTTATTTTCTGAACTTCACAGATGATTTGAGCAGATATGGGTATATCTACTTGATGAAACATAAGTCTGAAACATTTGAAAAGTTCAAAGAATTTCAGAGTGAAGTGGAAAATCATCGTGATAAGAAAATAAAGTTTCTACGATCTGATCGCGGAGACAAATATTTGAGTTACGAGTTTGGTCTTCAATTAAAACAATGTAGAATAGTTTCACAAACTCATGCCACATGGAACACCACAGCATAATGGTGTGTCCGAACGTCATAACCGTACTTTATTGGATATAGTGCAATCTATGATGTTTCTTACCGATTTACCACTATCGTTTTGGGGTTATGCATTAGAGACAGTTGCATTCACGTTAAATAGGGCACCATCTAAATCCGTTGAGACGACACTGTGTGAACTATGGTTTGGCAAGAAACCTAAACTGTCGTTTCTTAAAGTTTGGAGTTGCGATGCTTATGTGAAAAAGTTTCATCTCGATAAGCTCAAACTCAAATCGGAGAAATATGTCTTCATAGGATACCCAAAGGAGACAGTTGGGTACACCTTCTATCACAGATCTGAAGGCAAGACATTCATTGCTAAGAATGGATCCTTTCTAGAGAAGGAGTTTCTCTCGAAAGAAGTGAGTGGGAGGAAAGTAGAAAACTTGATAAGGTAATTGTACCTTCTCCCTTATTGGAAAATAATTCATCACAGAAATCCGTTCCTATGACTACTACACCAATTAGTGAGGAAGCTAATGATGATGATTATGTAACTTCAGATCAAGTTACTACCGAATCTCGTAGGTAAACCAGAGTAAGATCCGCACCAGAGTGGTACGGTAATCCTATTCTGGAGGTCATGTTACTTGACCATGACGAACCTATGAACTATGAGGAAGCGATGATGAGCCCAGATTCCGATAAATGGCTTGAGGCCATGAAATCTGAGATAGGATCCATGTATGAGAACAAAGTGTGGACTTTGGTGGACTTGCCCGAGGATCGGCAAGCCATTGATAATAAATGGATCTTCAAGAGGAAGACGGACACGGATAGTAGTGTTACTATCTACAAAGCTAGAATTGTCGCAAAAAGGTTTTCGACAAGTTCAAGGTGTTGACTACGATGAGAGTTTCTCACTCGTGTCTATGCTTAACTCTGTCCGAATCATGTTAGCAATTGCCGCATTTTATGAAATCTGGCAAATGGATAAACAAAACTGTATTCCTTAATGGATTTATTAAAGAAGAGTTGTATATGATGCAACTAGAAGGTTTTGTCAATCCGAAAGGTGCTAACAAAATGTGCAAGCTCCAGCGATCCATCTGTGGACTGGTGCAAGCATCTCGGAGTTGGAATATATGCTTTGATGAGTTGATCAAAGCATATAGTTTTATACAGACTTGCGGTGAAGCCTGTATTTACAAGAAAGTGAATGGGAGCACTACAACATTTCTGATAAGTATATGTGGATGACATGTTGTTGATCAGAAATAATGTAGAATTATTCTGTAAAGCATAAAGGAGTGTTTGAAAGGAGTTTTTCAAAGAAAGACTTCAGTGAAGCTGCTTACATATTGAGCTTCAAAATCTATAGAGATAGATCAAGACGCTTGATAAGTTTTTTCAATGAGTACATACCTTGACAAGATTTTGAAGTAGTTCAAAATGGAGCAGTCAAAGAAAGAGTTCTTGCCTGTATTACAAGGTGTGAAGTTGAGTAAGACTCAAAGCCCGACCACGGCAGAAGATAGAAAGAGAATGAAAGTCATTCCCTATGCCTTGGCCATAGGTTCTATAAAGTATGTCATGCTGTGTACCAGATCTATTGTATACCATACACTGTGTTAAGAGAGGGAGTACAATAGTGATCTAGGAGTAGATCACTGGACAACGGTCAGAATTATCCTTAGTGAAATAAGGATATGTTTCTCGATTATGGATGTGACAAAAAGGTTCATCGTAAAGGGTTACGTCGATGCAAGTTTTTGACACTGATCCAGATGATTCTAAATCTCAATCTAGATACATATTGAAAGCGGGAGCAATTAGCTAGAGTAGCTCCGTGCAGAGCATTGTAGACATAGAATTTTGCAAAATACATACGGATCTGAATTTGGCAGGCCCGTTGACTAAATTTCTCTCACAAGCAAAACATGATCACTCTTTGGGTGTTAATCACATAGCAATGTGAACTAGATTATTGAATCTAGTAAACCCTTTGGGTCTTAGTCACATGGAGATGTGAACCAATCACATAAAGATGTGAACTATTGGTGTTAATCACATAGCAATGTGAACTAGATTATTGACTCTAGTGCAAGTGGGAGACTGAAGGAAATATGCCCTAGAGGCAATAATAAAGTTATTATTTATTTCCTTATTTCATGATAAATGTTTATTATTCATGCTAGAATTGTATTAACCGGAAACATAATACATGTGTGAATATATAAACAAACAGAGTGTCACTAGTATGCCTCTACTTGACTAGCTCGTTAATCAAAGATGGTTATGTTTCCTAACCATGAACAAAGAGTTGTTATTTGATTAACGATGTCACATCATTAGTTGAATGATCTGATTGACATGACCCATTCCATTAGCTTAGCACCCGATCATTTAGTATGTTGCTATTGCTTTCTTCATGACTTATACATGTTCCTATGACTATGAGATTATGCAACTTCCGTTTGCCGAAGGAACACTTTGTGTGCTACCAAACGTCACAACGTAACTGGGTGATTATAAAGGAGCTCTACAGGTGTCTCCAAAGGTACATGTTGGGTTGGCGTATTTCGAGATTAGGATTTGTCACTCCGAATGTCGGAGAGGTATCTCTGGGCCCTCTCGGTAATGCACATCACTTAAGCCTTGCAAGCATTGCAACTAATGAGTTAAGTTGCGTGATGATGTATTACGGAACGAGTAAAGAGACTTGCCGGTAACGAGATTGAACTAGGTATTGGATACCGACGATCGAATCTCAGGCAAGTAACATACCGATGACAAAGGGAACAACGTATGTTGTTATGCGGTCTGACCGATAAAGATCTTCCCAGAATATGTAGGAGCCAATATGGGCATCCAGGTCCCGCTATTGGTTATTGACCGGAGACGTGTCTCGGTCATGTCTACATTGTTCTCGAACCCGTAGGGTCCGCACGCTTAAGGTTACGATGACAGTTATATTATGAGTTTATGCATTTTGATGTACCGAAGGTTGTTCGGAGTCCCGGATGTGATCACGGACATGACGAGGAGTCTCGAAATGGTCGAGACATAAAGATTGATATATTGGAAGCCTATATTTGGATATCGGAAGTGTTCCGGGTGAAATCGGGATTTTACCGGAGTACCGGGAGGTTACCGGAACCCCCAGGGAGCTATATGGGCCTTAATGGGCCTTAGTGGAAGAAGAGGAGAGGCAGCCAGGGCTGGGCCGCGCGCCCCTCCCCCCTAGTCCGAATAGGACAAGGAGAGAGGGGGCCGGCGCCCCCCTCCTTCTCTCTCTCTCTCTTTTCCCACCTCGCGAATCCTATTCCAACTAGGATTGGGGGAGAAGTCCTACTCCCGGAGGGAGTAGGACTCCTCCTGGCGCGCCCTATGATGGCCGGCCGGCCTCCCCCTCTTGAGCCTTTATATACGGAGGCAGGGGCACCCCAGAGAAGGACAAGTTGATCCACGTGATCGTATTCTTAGCCGTGTGCGGCGCCCCCTGCCACCATAGTCCTCGATAATATTGTAGCGGTGCTTAGGCGAAGCCCTGCGACAGTAGTACATCAAGATCGTCACCACGCCGTCGTGCTGACGGAACTCTTCCCCGACACTTTGCTGGATCGGAGTCCGGGGATCGTCATCGAGCTGAACGTGTGCTAAAACTCGGAGGTGCCGTAGTTTCGGTGCTTGATCGGTCGGGCCGTGAAGACGTACGACTACATCAACCAAACGCTTCTGTTGTCGATCTACAAGGGTACGTAGATCACACTCTCCCCTCGTTGCTATGCATCACCATGATCTTGCGTGTGCGTAGGATTTTTTTTGAAATCACTACGAAACCCTACAGTAACCGACTCTGTGTAACCCTAGCTCCCTCTGGTGTCTATGTAAACCGAAGGGTTTAGTCCGTAGGACAACAACAATCAGAATCATAGGCTAGCTTCTAGGGTTTATCCTCTACGATCTCGTGGTAGATCAGCTCTTGTAATACCCATATCATCAAGATCAATCAAGCAGGAAGTAGGGTATTACCTCCATCGTGAGGGCCCGAACCTGGGTAAACATCGTGTCCCCTGCCTCCTGTTATCATCCGCCTTAGACGCACAGTTCGGGACCCCCTACCCGAGATCCGCCGGTTTTGACACCGACACTCTATGTGTCCGACAGAATGTTCGACCCGGATTTTTGTGATTTTTTAGTAGGGAAAGCGATGAATTCCGATGCTTCGTCAGACGAGGAGTATGGCTCAACGGAGCTTGATAAAATGATTGAAGCTAAGTTCTTTGGTTCACCGGATTCGACGACGAAGTGGACATGATCATGCTCATGTGAGCATGCAAGAGGAAATGGACCTGTAGGTGGAGCATATTCCGAACTTTAAGGACTCAATCAAAGGGAGAAGAGTGATCAACCGGGATAGGGTCTCCAGAGCACGGCTACTGCACAACGACTACTTTGCTACGGACCCAACTTTTTGGGTGATCCATGGATTTATTGCCGTTTTCGCATGCGTAAACCATTGTTTTTGCGCATTGTGGAGGGAGTGGACACACATAATGACTACTTCAAGCTCACAAGGGATTGTTGCGACCAACTTTCTCTCCCTGCTAAGCATAATTGCACCGCTACTCTGAGTATGATTGCACTTGATACTGCCGCAGATACCCTTGGTGAGATGGGCCGGTGGGGGAGAGCACATGCCTAAAGACTACTGTCAAGTTTGGTGGTGCAGGTGTTTGGAGCAGAGTATCTGAGAGAACAAAATGTGCAGGACACATAAAAGTTGTTGGCTATTGGAGAGGCCAGAGGGTTTCCATAAATGCTCGGATCAAGTGATTGTATGCATTGGCAATGGAAGAACTACCCCGAACGTTTGCGGGGAATGTATCAAGGTCACACCAAAGCGGCCACAATCATACGGAAAGCAGTGCATCCCACGACTTATGAATTTGGCATGCTTTTTTTTGAATGACGGGTTCTCGCAACATCATCAACGTAGTTCAAAGATCTCCCGTGTTCAAGCGGCTTTGTAATGGGGAATCGCCGCTGCGTAACTACGCTGCCAACGGTCATGACTACAACATGAGATACTATCTTGCCGATGGTATCTATCCTAGTGGACGGCGTTTGTGAAGACCATATCCAAACCACACGGCAACAAACAAAGTCACTTTGCAACAATGCAAGAACCAGCTAGGAAGGATGTGAAGAGGGCATTCAGAATGCTTCATGCTCGTTGGGAAATTATTCATGGAGCTGCAATGATGTGGGAATCTAAAACTTTGTGGCTGTCGAAGACATGTTGTATTATTTTGCACAATATTATTGTCGAGGATGAGAGTGATGGTGTTGCCCAAACCAATAATTTTGAAGCGCCTAGAGGACAAGTTCAAATCCCGAAAGATCAAGATGCAAATCAGGTTATGAATTTTCTGTAGATCCATCAGAATCTTCGAGATCATCAAGTGCACGCGGAGCTACTCGGTGATCTTATGAAGCATATGTGGACTCATGATGAAAACCAATGACTAATTGTTTGAGTTGTGCATTTAAAATAAATTTTATGTAAGCACTATGTATTTTCGGCACCAACATTTGTTATTTATGTGCAACATTGACGTGTGTGATGGACGTGCATGGATTTAAGAGTCCGGATTTGAAGTATGTGGCAGTCGGGCACGAGATATAAGGGATGATCTCCAGATGCTTTCGTGGGCGTGTCCGGACACGTCGACGGGTATATAGGGACCGTATTTGTCGTCCGGATGTAGATGCTCTGATAGCCGAGAACCATGGATCCAGGGAAATTTCGGGTGCAAACTGGAGCGAAGTGGGGAGAAAATGCCGACTCGGTGGAATAATATACCAAAGCAGCAGCACTGACAGGAAGTAGAAAACCCAGGGGCAGCCAATGCCCCTCAACCTGGCCTGAGGAATTTAATCCCCGATCCCGATGTTGCGGATCAGCTAGCTACTATAGTGTCCTACCGCCCGACTCCACCACCACTAGCCACAGCATGCGTAGAGCCCAATCTCGATCCACAGTAAGTACAATTCCGCATCTCATTCCGTCAACGCCGGCCGTGCTCCCCGCCGCCGTATTGTAATCCCGCAAAAAATATCGCGATCCCGTCGTGGCAGTGGCACCGGCGAAGCGCGCACCGGCTCGTTGCAGCGCGGGGACGGCACCCGGAGAGGGACAGCACGGATGGTCAGTGCGCGCGGACACCGCAGGCTCCATGTTAACCGCAACCACTTCGGCGCCCCAAGGAGAAGAGAACAGCGGCCAGCGAGCTGCAGGGCACGAAACCTAATTGGTGGCGGTCGATCGCGGGTCAACTTCGGCTCGGTCCCATGTTCCTACAGTCTCCCGTCTCCCTCGGCTCAGTCGGTCGACACACTGGCCACGTTCCAAGCTGATTAATCAGTGCATGCAGCAGCAGCAGGTCGCTCGCTCGCTAGCTTCCGTTTTCTATCTACCTCGAATCTGTAGTTAGTTGGAGACGCGGCCGGCCACGTATAAATGCCACTGCACTTGCCTGCTGCTGGTACACTCACCGGGAAGTACGATCCCCGATAGCCGATACCAGAGCTGAGCTAGCGCGGGCATCGAGCTAGCTTAGCTTAGCTTAGCTCAGCCAGCACCAGTGGACTCGTGTAGTAGATAATACCCAGTGTAGAGGTACGTGCAGGGGAGATGGCCAGCGGTACTGGTATTGGTACTGGTAATGGCGGATCTGTGCTGGCGGTGGTTGCCGCGTGCGTGTGCGCGTGCCTGATCCTCTCCGTCCCTGCCGCCGACGCGCAGCTCAAGGTCGGGTACTACGACTCCACGTGCCCGGAGGCCGAGAACCTGACCGCCACCATCGTCCACGCCTCCGTCCGCATGGACGCCGGCAACGGCCCCGGCCTCGTCCGCCTCTTCTTCCACGACTGCTTCGTCAGGGTACCTAACTCCGTTGCTCCGCTCGATCGATCGAGCTCGTGCGTGCTTAATTACGCTGCTAATGTAGCTAGCTGCATTCCTTGGTTGGTGCGTGCGTGCAGGGCTGCGACGCGTCGGTGCTGCTGGACGACCCCACGGGCAGCCCGGGCAACCGGACGGTGGAGAAGACGGCGGCGCCCAACTTCCCCAGCCTCCGCGGCTTCGGCGTCATCGACCGCATCAAGCGCGTCGTGGAGCGCCGCTGCCCGGGCGTCGTCTCCTGCGCCGACATCGTCGCCTTCGCCGCGCGCGACGCCTCCCGCATCATGGGCGGCATAGTCTTCGCCATGCCCTCCGGCCGCCTCGACGGCCGCGTCTCCAACGCCACCGAGGCGCTCGCCAACCTGCCCCCCGCCAACTTCAACCTCACCCAGCTCATCACCCGCTTCGCGTCCAAGAACCTCACCGCCGACGAGATGGTCACGCTCTCCGGGGCCCACTCCATCGGCCGCTCACACTGCTCCTCCTTCTCCAGCCGCCTCTACCCGCAGATCGACCCCACGCTCAACAACACGCTCGCCAAGGCCCTCCGCGCCGGCAAGTGCCCGGCGGCGACGGGGCGGCTGGACCGCGTCGTGCAGCTGGACGCCAAGACGCCGCTCCAGCTCGACAACCAGTACTACAAGAACATCGGCACCCACGAGGTGCTCTTCAACTCCGACCAGGCGCTGCTAGACCAGAGCGACACGGCGGCGCTCGTCGGCCAGTACGCCGCCAACCGGAAGCTGTGGTCGCAGAAGTTCGCGGACGCCATGGTGAAGATGGGCTACGCCGACGTGCTCACCGGGCCGCCCGGGGAGATCAGGAAGGTCTGCAGCAGCGTGAACTAGCTAGTACTCCGGCCAAACTTGCCAAATTCAGACATCTGCACATGTGTACTCCGGCCACTGTACATGACATGATCGCCACATACATTTCACCTAGGTCACCTCCGACGCGCCACTTGCATTGCATCGATCATTCATGGCTGTAACCTGTGACATAGTACTACAAGGGTAGATCAGGTGTCACAATCTTGCAAATTCCATTGATTCGTTTTGTGAGGCTACAAGGGTATACCTAGCTAAACAGTGTCATATGCGTACATTCAGAGGTACAGCATGACAGGTACAACAACATAGAGATCAACCGTGTCATGGAATTAATTGCCCCTTCAGTGTTATTCTGTCATTCGCATACATTAAGATGTGTTCGTTGCGTACATTTTAAGAAGTGAGTGCTGAGTAAAGCCAAGGGCCAGTACTTGGTATCTTCAAAAGAGGCTTTCGCCTACCAAACCAAGCTTTAACTCTTCCAGATTCCGGCGGATCACTCACCCCCTTCTTCATGACATGGACACAGCTCAGATACCAATCTGATAATAATAAGATTTCGACGGGATGGTGACAAATAATTTTTACCGTTTCCACACACAGAGAGAGAGAGAGACAAAGAGAAAGAGCAATTGCTTTTGTGTAGCACAATATTTGTCATTCCAGAATTGGATTGTGGGAAAACGCATGCACGCAACCTGAAACGCGCGTCTAAAACAGAACCAACCGAAGGTACAGGACGGCAGGAGGGCCGTGGCTCGAAGCCTGAAACTGCACACGAAGAACCGGGAGAAAAGACAGAGCATGCACGAGGCAGACCAGAGTACCCGACGCAGCGAACCACATGAATGATACTACCTGCATATGCACCGTTGGTCCGACGCGCGTGTAGCATGTTTCTGCTCCCGTGTCCGGGTGTCTCTCTGGCCCCCGACCCTTCCTTTACACGTCCAGCCTAGGCGAGGAACATGCGCGCATGTGCAGCAGCGGCGTGGTCTAATTGGACTCTGCGATTTTATTAGCGCCCAAGATGCGTCCGTGATCCATCCATCCCCTGCTTAACCTTGACATTTCTGCCTCCATTAAGATAGAGGTCGTGGAGGGTTCGATCAGTAAGAAACCCCGCTCATGCAGTGAAGTTATTGCTCCCGATCTAGGGACGGAGATCGCTCACTCCATGGCATCGATTGACCGTGCTAAAGCCGGCCAACTTGGACGGACGGATAGTACTATAAAACGGGGGCCGGCATCTTTCCGCCAAGTTGAAGGATCAACCTCAATCAGATCGCCGCACATGTTTCTTTAACCTCTGCTCCATGTTCGTGCCGGTAGGAGGAACATGATCTGTATCCATATACAAACGCGGCACATTGTTCTGGCAGGGAAGAGAAGGAGAGCAGGGCTGCGAAGGTTCTTCTCCCTGCTCTGCCCTGACAGACCCATGATGGATGGGCATGAAAGAAAGAAGAGAAGAGAAGGGAATCTCGCAAGTTGTCAGACGAGCGGTGCTCCTCCGTGTTTGGATTCTAGCGAGCTTCTTCGGCCCGATCAGTGATCACGGCGCAGCGCATGCGCTTGCACTTCGGCTTGATTGAACAATAATGTAAACAGCGCCTGCTTTGGATCCTTGCGGCCCGGCATGGCACGCCACGTTTGGATTCATCGCCTGCATCGGTGACCGCACATGCGTATAAGTGCATTTATGTGTCGCTGAGACTGTACTTTAGCCGAGGCCTTCTTCTCCGTCCTGCATAATCTTGGTGCCGCATCTTCTTCGGCACAGCTGTGCCTTGTCGTCGTTCCAGGAAGGGACGTACGTGTTCATGTGTTCTCGCTCGCTCCCTTCCATGGAGTAAACCATATTTGTTCAGCTGGATGATGGAGGGTTTGATGGTTGGAGTGGTGTATGTATGTCGGTCGTCTTTGAGGCAGGGCCACAGGCTTCACTGAATTTTCACTCAAGTTTCAGAAGCATCCGTGTTTTGTATGAGCTTCGTGTTATCCGTTCAGGTCAAAACCAGTTGTCCTTAAATTTGAGCCCAGCTCATAGGGGAATTTGTTTCGTCAAAATTCAAGGGTTCAATTGAAAATTTTATTTCCATTTTGCTTGCTCTACATTTACTAAACCGATGCGTGCTAGGGTGACCCGCAAAAAAAAGATTATGTTGGAGGAGACTTTGACAGCCTGACTACACTGGACACTGGATGCCTCAGCTTAGTCTGCAACCGCTAGACCAACTTAGGATGATTTGTGACGGTGATGGAAATATGGTCAACTTGATCAGGTAAATCAATCCTTGTATGCTATCGAAGAACAACCAAAAATATGAAGTAATGATATAAGTCAAAACTATATACTAAATTAGGGTTCTGAAGATGTGTAGTCCAGGAGGTCTTGTCGATACTTGTGCTTATGGATAAGACACGCAAAACTCAAACACTAACGTCTGAGGGAAGTATTTACAACTAGAGGGGGGGGGGGTGAGCATTGGGTGAATCCATCCCTAGATAGGTTTCACTGAATTTTCACTCAAGTTTCAGAAACATCCGTGATTTATATGAACTTCGTGTTTTCCTTCTTCTTCTTTTTTGCGGGTCATCCATATCTTTTTTTTGCGGGTCAGACTTCGTGTTTTCCTTTCCCGCGTGTTTGGTTGGGGGTAATTGAAACTAGGGAATGGGAATTGAAGGGTACGAGACTTTAAATCTATTGTTTGGTTAGGGGGGTTGGAGTTCATAAGCGAATAGTCATGGGACTTGAGACTCCAACTCCCACCGTTTTATTAACAGAGGAGGGGTGAGAGTTGGAAGAGAATTGTTTTAGTGAGTCAACCTTAACCTTTCATCATAACTTACGTTAATTTTCCTTGTCAATTCTCACGAACCAAACACGGGAATACAGTTTCTCCTCAAACACTCACACATAATTTTCATCATGCGCCAAACAGGGAATTAAGAAAAAAATGACCCATTCCATGTCTAATCTCAATACAACTCCCTACATTAAACTCCCATTCCCCTTCCCAAATTTTGCAGTTGCCCTAAAATTTGAGCCCGGCTCATACAGTTGGGAGGTTTTTTAACATGTTCCCTCTTACCTCCCCTTTTCACATGAGAAGTAAGAGCATAAAATATATCTAAGCTGTTGGTAGCATTAAGTAGTGGGTTTGAGCATGCTAAGGGCTTCTTTGATTCAAAGGAATTTTATAGGATTTCTGAAAGATTCAAATCCTTAGGATTTTTTCCTATGTTGGTCCTTTGATTTATAGGATTGCATCCCATAGGAATTTTTCCTACGACATCTTTTGCACTACATTTCATAGGAAATTTAACATCACTCCAACCTCTTTTTACGATTCCTTTGTTTTTCCCGTGGCATCAAACAATCATTGCTAATTCTATAGGATTCAAATGGGCATGCCGCTCCAACCCTACACTTTTCCTATTCCTATGTTTTCAAAATCCTACGAATCAAAGAGGCCCTAAAATTGCTCAACAGGAATTTGTTTTGTCGCCCACCCCCTCCCCCATGTTGCCTTCCTCTGGCGACACGGGGGAACCCTAGCCGCCGCCAGGTAGCCCCCTTCATTGTCAGGATGGTGGCGGCGGGGCGAATCTGGTCCATCTCGCCCCTCCTCCCCCCGCGCCGCCTCCTTCTCTAACTTCCATGCTCCCTCCCGTGGGCTCCAGTCCCTATCTCCGACTGCATTTCCTGCTCCAGATCAGCGTCCTCGGTGAACCTCCATCATGTCAGGCCATGGATTCCAGTTGGATGGTGCTATTTCCCTCACCGGCGGAGGGATCTGAGCCGCGGGTGCCATCCCATAGGGGTGTGGTTTGGCATGGTTGCGGTCGTCGTTTGGCTGCTGTTGAATGTTGGTCGGGGATGGGGTACCCTTCCTGCACCGGCTCGGCGACGTCGAGACTCCACCAAGCAAGGCCCTTTCTTCGTCGGTTGCCCTCATGGCTGGGCAGTCACTCACCATCGTCGATTTGGTACCGGCTGCAGATGGGCTTGTACCGGCGGTTGTGCCGGAGCAGCAATTGCACGACAGCTGGGTTGGTTGGTTGCGTGTGTGTGGCTTGTCTCTCCTAGAGAGGCTGGTGAGGTTGTTCATGTGGTTTTCGGAGCGGTGGCTCCGGATGATTGGCGTGGCAGCATCCTTGCGGCAGGTGCCGTTGTGTGGTGCTGCTGTGTGGCCTTGGTTGTGTGGGCGACATGGTAGCTTGCTTGGGCGGCTCTATGTGCGTTGGGTGTGATCTCTGTACCGACCCAGGTAGATTTCTGCATCTCTCTCATCACCCTCTGGCTACCTCGCCTCTCCGATGAGCCTTGGCTGCTAGGGAGGTGATGGTAGTAGGACTTTAGGTGGTTGGTGGCGATTATCTCGAGTGAAAAATCAGTACGACGATGTCGCTGCCAGTGACGACGACGCTCTCGATCGCCGCTTCCCCTCCTTGGAGGCGTCATTGTGGGTTGTCCTCCTCCTCCTTGTGCTCTAGGTGAAAACCCTGGTTCCGGCTTGTCGGACTAGGCGTTGGCAGCACTGTCATGTCGTTCCCTTCTTGGAGGTTCCGGCTCATGAGCAAAGTTCCTATTCCTGGTGGGCAAGGGTGTGCTAATGGGGGCAGTTTCCTTTTCGCTTCGATGGTTTTGCGTCCTCGACGATGGTGACCTCAAAGAGTGCTAGTTTGCATTGCGGTTGTGCCCAAATTCCTCCCGTGTGTTCTCAGCGTTTGTGTCCATCCAGAAGCTAGGGTGAGCATCCTCATCGTTTGACGGTACAACGCTCTTCGAGCCAGGGCGAGGGGTAGGTGGGCTCCTTTCGACGATGCAGCTAGATGGCACTGTTACCGATTTCCCAGGTGATGGTAGTGGCATTGCTTCATGCCGACCAGTACCTTTGTCGAGTTATCCTCGTTCTAGCTTTGGTTGGCTTAACTGCAGTTGAGGATTTCATTGACTTCAAGCGGTGCTTCATTATCCTACCTTATGCTTGCTTGTAGTCTTGTGGGTTTTGTTGTTTGCCCTCGTCTCCTAAGCCGGGAGATGGCCTCATTTCTAAAAAAGGAATTTGTTTTGTCAAAACTCAAGAATCAATTGAAATTTGTCCATTTTGCTCTATGTTTGCCTAGAAAAACAAACCGATGTGTGCTAGGGCCTGAGCTTTCAATGAGCAGGTGTCAATTACGTTGGAGGAGAGTTTGATGACTCGAATACATCGGACAATGGAAGCCTCAACTAAGCAACCACTAAACCAACCTAGGTATAGTTGGTGACAGTGCTGGAAACATGGTTGACTTGATCACCTAAATCAATTCTGCATGCAACCGAGAGGCGCCCGTGGCAACTACTTAATGCAAATACTTAGACATTTTTCAAAATTAATTTGACTCATATTAACAATTAATTAGAGTGTGCTTCCACTAAGATAAATATCTCTCATAATTGATTACCATCGATTGAAGAACCATAACTCACTTACTCCCAATTGATGTAACACCACCGATGGATTAGTAAACGAGACTGGTCGGTCAACAGACCAATCATATCTCTATATGACTCTTTTTCATCTTTTGATGCGTGTGTTCCGAGATCAAAACGTTCTTGCTCTCTCGTCAAGAAAACAAGTGTACCTGTAGCATGAACTGTTCATGACCTTCTCATAAACAACACATCTATAATACCCATGTGACATGGCGTATTTGGAGGAACATGAATTTTAAATTGTGCTACAATAAACTTGATATTCTAAGTGAAAGATCACCTATAAAATCACACATCAAACCAGATGCATAAAAAGGGACTAACATCACATGCAATTCATAATTTATCGACATGGTATAGCCTTTTTCGTTGGAGAAGTTTGCATCGTCTTTGCATAGTTTTTCAAAAAGTTGGTTGTGGCACCCGTTTCTGCCGCGGTGGCACCCGTTTTCTGAATTAGCACAAAGCCATTGTCGTGACAGCAGAAAAAGTTGTTGTGACAGCAGTTTCAAAAATTGTTGTTGTGGCAATCTGTTATTGCCATCATGGAAGCACCTTTTGCTATCATGGTAGAACTTTTCTACTGTGGCCAGTTTGATTTATCTTCAGTAGTAGAGGTGCTTGGTAGTAGGTTCAATCTTGCGGTGTCCCCACTCTGTGACAAGAAGAGTATCGAGACACGTATTTGTATTGTTGCTACTAAAGGTAAAATGACGGGGTTCGAACATATTATTTGTTCTTACTTTGTCTACATTATGTCACCATGCTCCAAGCATTAATCTCTTTGTTATGAATTTAATACCATACGACGCATGCTAGATAGTGATTGAGGTGGAGTAATAGTAGTAGATACAAAATCATTTCGGTCTATTTGACTCGGACGTAATGCCTATATATTGATCATGCCACGAATAACGTCATAACTCTGCACTTTCCTATCAATTACCCAGCGGTAATTTTATCCACCATTACTATGCTCATGAGAGAGATGCCTCTAACGAAAGCTATGACCTCCGGGTCCATTCACTTCATATTACTAAATCCCTAAATTACTTGCTACAATTTATTTTTCTTTATTTTATTTTGCAATTTATCTATCTATCATTACCAGAATTAATCCTTACAATTAACGAGTACAGGGGGATTGACAACCCGCATTGGGTGAAACTACTTGTTTTGTGTGCGTGCAGGTACTATTTACATTTATTTGCGTGAGTCTCCTATTGGTTCGATAAAACTTGGTTCTTAACCAAGAGAAATACTTTCTGCTACTATCCTACATCACCCTTCCTCTCTGGGGAAATCCCAACGCCTATCACAAGTAGCAAGCCTCCTCCTCCTCCGGCGGTGTGTCCGTGTAGATGGCAAGCGGGCTCACCCACTTGCGGACAACGCCGGTCCACGCATACCTCTCCTCGGGCCACGTGCATGTTGTGGGCATGCCCTCAGGCTCAGCCTTGGGCTCGAGGACAGGCGGCGGTGGCGAGGGGGAGGGGGTAGAGCTGGGTGTAGACCGAGTCCCTCGCTGCCGATAGCGTGAGGGTCTCCTCGAAGGCATCCCAGTGTGCATCGTCATTGTGCCTGCTCTCCTCCAGGGCGCGTTCTGTCGCCGCCTCCAAAGCGGCCTGGTAGGCCGCCTCCTCCTCCTCCGGGTTGACCTTTGGGGGCGGCAACACGTAGCTGGGGTCGAGCTGCATGCCGCTGGGGCGAGCGATGTCATGCTCTAACACGAACCATGCCTCCCAGTTGAGGGAGTCTGGCGCGTAGGCTGGGAGACGCCACTGCTCCGGCGTAAGGAGGGTGCGGCGCCGACTCACCTCCCTTGCGTGCGCCTGATACATCTCCAATGTATCTATAATTTTTGATTGCTCCATGCTATTATATATTCTGTTTTGGATGCTTAATGGGCTTATTTATACACTTTTATATTATTTTTGGGACTAACGTATTGACCGGAGGCCCAGCTCAAATTGCTGTTTTTTCCTATTTTAGTGTTTGCAGGAAAAGAATATCAAACGCAGTCCAAACGGAATGAAACCTTCGGGAGTGTGATTTTTGGAACAAACGTGATCCAGAGGACTTGGAGTGGACGTCAAGCAACCAACGAGGAGGCCACGAGGCAGGGGGCGCGCCTACCCCCTAGGCGCGCCCTCCACCCTCGTGGCCCCCTCGTGGCTCCACCGACCTACTTCTTCCTCCTATATATACCTACGTACCCTGAAAACATCGAGGAGCACCACGAAAACCTAATTCCACCGCCGTAACTTTCTGTACCCGTGAGATCCCATCTTGGGGCCTTTTCCGGCATTCCGCCAGAGGGGGCATTGGTCACGGAGGGCTTCTACATCAACACCATAGCCTCTCTGATGATGTGTGAGTAGTTTACCTCAGACCTTCGGGTCCATAGTTATTATCTAGATGGCTTCTTCTCTCTCTTTGGATCTCAATACAAAGTTCTCCTCGATTCTCTTGGAGATGTATTCGATGTAATCTTCTTTTGTGGTGTGTTTGTCGAGATCCGATGAATTGTGGGTTTATGATCCAGATTATCTATGAACAATATTTGAATCTTCTCTGAATTCTTTTATGTATGATTGGTTATTTTTGTAAGTCTCTTCGAATTTTCAATTTGGTTTGGCCTACTAGATTGACCTTTTTTGCAATGGGAGAAGTGCTTAGCTTTGGGTTCAATCTTGCGGTGCTCGATCCCAGTGACAGTAGGGGAAATGACACGTATTGTATTGTTGCCATCGAGGATAAAAAGATGTGGTTTATATCATCTTGCATGAGTTTATCCCTCTACATCATGTCATCTTGCTTAAGGCGTTACTCCGTTCTTATGAACTTAATACTCTAGATGCATGCTGGATAGCGTTCGATGTGTGGAGTAATAGTAGTAGATGCAGGCAGGAGTCGGTCTACTTGTCACGAACGTGATGCCTATATACATGATCATACCTAGATATTCCCATAACTATGCTCAATTCTATCAATTGCTCGACAATAATTTGTGCACCCACCGTAATACTTATGCTATCTTGAGAGAAGCCACTAGTGAAACCTATGGCCCCCGTGTCTATTTTCCATCGTACAAGTTTCCAATCTATTTTATTTTGCAATCTTTACTTTCAATCTATATCATAAAAATACCAAAAATATTTATCTTATTATTATTATCTCTATCAGATCTCACTCTTGCAAGTGGCCATGAAGGGATTGACAACCCCTTTATCGCGTTGGTTGCGAGGTTCTTATTTGTTTGTGTAGGTACGAGGTGACTCGCGCGTGGTCTCCTACTAGATTGATACCTTGGTTCTCAAAAACTGAGGGAAATACTTACGCTTCTTTGCTGCATCACCCTTTCCTCTTCAAGGGAAAACCAACGCATGCTCAGGAGGTAGCAAGAAGGATTTCTAGCGCCGTTGCCGGGGAAATCTACGCCAAGTCAAGACATACCAAGTACCCATCACAACTCTTATCCTTCGCATTACATTATTTGCCATTTGCCTCTCGTTTTCCTCTCCCCCACTTCACCCTTGCTGTTTTATTCGCCCTTCTTCTGTTCGTCTTTCCATTTGCTTTGATGTCTTATTTGGCTCGTTTGCTCGTTTGTCTGGAATATTTGTTTATTTATTGCTAAACAGAGAATCTAAGATCTATGGATCCTCATCCTCTTGCCAATCTTTTTAAGAGATTCAATTATGATGAACCAATTGCTAGTGAGTTTTGTGCACTAGATTATCTTTACGAAGTTTTGCTTGAAATTCGTGAATCTGGAAATTGTGATGAAGTACTTTATGGAGTGATTCATGATGGATCTTTGAATAGAAAGCATGATTGCAATGATGATAGTATAAATTCTACTAATGTCAATTGTGCTTATAATATGCAAAACCCTAAGCTTGGGGATGCTAGTTTTGCTATGTCCTCTACTTGTTGCAATGATCATGATTGGGGTGATTCTTCTTTTGATCTTGAAAATTTATTTACTCCCCATGATGAATATGAGATTGATAATAGTGTTTGCAATAATACTGAAAGTGGGTTTGGAAGAGTGTCAACTCTAGATCCCACATTTTTGGATAATGTTCAATCTTATGAAGTTTTTGATAAAAGTGGGTTTGAAGAGGTCATGACTTTAGTTAATGTTAATCCCACTATTTTGGAAGAGTGTCAACTTTGCATGCATGTGGATCATGTTGAAAATATTTTATGTGATAGCTATTTTTTTGAATTTTCTTATGATCCCAGATGTAATTATTATGAGAGATGAAAATATGGTGGTAGAAATTTTCATGTTACTAAATTACCTCTCATTATGTTGAGATTGCTATTGTTTCTTTCCGCTTCCTTGCATATGCTAGTTTTTGCTTGCCTTGATAATTTGTTTACCTATAAGATGCCTATTCATAGGAAGTATGTTAGACTTAGATGTGTTTTTCACGTGTTTTATGATGCTCTCTTTGTGCTTCAATTCTTGTCTTTCATGTGAGCATCGTTGAAATCTTATGCCTAGCTATAAGGCTTTAAAGAAAAGCGCTTGTTTGGAGACAACCCAATATTTTTCCTTGCTGTTATTAAATAAATAATTTATCTAGCCTCTGTTTTGGTTGTGTTTTTTATTGTTTAACTAGTGTTTGTGCCAAGTAGAACCGTTGGGAAGACTTGGGGAAAGTCTTTTTGATCTTGTTGTAAAAAAACAGAAACTTTAGCGCTCGCGAGAACTGCTTCCATTTTTACTGGAGAGTGCTATTTAGTTAATTATTTTTGCGGATTATTAATAGATAAATTCCTCACGTCCAGCAATTTATTTTAGAATTTTTTGGGTTCCAGAAGTTTGTGTTAGTTACAGATTACTTCAGACTATTCTGTTTTTGACAGATTCTGTTTTTCGTGTGTTGTTTGCTTATTTTGATAAATCTATGGCTAGTAATGGAGTTTATAAACCATAGAAAAGTTGGAATACAGTATGTTTAACACCAATATAAATAAAGAATGAGTTCATTACAGTACCTTGAAGTGGTGTTTTGTTTTCTTTCGCTAACGGAGCTCACGAGATTTTCTATTAAGTTTTGTGTTGTGAAGTTTTCAAGTTTTGGGTAAAGATTTGATGGATTATGGAATAAGGAGTGGCAAGAGCATAAGCTTGGGGATTCCCAAGGCACCCCAAGGTAAAATACAAGGACACCAAAAAGCCTAAGCTTGGGGACGCCCCGGAAGGCATCCCCTCTTTTGTCTTCGTCTATCGGTAACTTTACTTGGAGCTATATTTTTATTCACCACATGAGATGTGTTTTGCTTGGAGCGTCTTGTATGATTTGAGTCTTTGATTTTTAGTTTACCACAATCATTCTTGCTATACACACCTTTTGAGAGAGACACACATGAATCAGAATTTATTAGAATACTCTATGTGCTTCACTTATATCTTTTGAGCTATATAGTTTTTGCTCTAGTGCTTCACTTATATCTTTTAGAGCACGGTGGTGGTTTAATTTTATAGAAATAATTGATCTCTCATGATTCACTTATATTATTTTGAGATTCATTTAGAACAGCATAGTAATTTGCTTTTGACATTATAAAAAAACTTTCATATAAGTGCATTGAATACTAAGAGAAGTTTGATACTTGATGATTGTTTTGAGATATGGAGATAGTGATATTAAAGTTGTGCTAGTTGAGTAGTTGTGAATTTGAGAAATACTTGTGTTGAAGTTTGCAAGTCCCGTAGCATGCACGTATGGTAAACATTGTGTAAAAAATTAGAAACATGAGGTGTTATTTGATTGTCTTCCTTATGAGTGGCGGTCGGGGACGAGCGATGGTCTTTTCCTACCAATCTATCCCCCTAGGAGCATGCGCGTAATACTTGGTTTTTGATGACTTGTAGATTTTTGCAATAAGTATGTGAGTTCTTTATGACTAATGTTGAGTCCATGGATTATACGCACTCTCACCCTTCCATCATTGCTAGCCTCTTCGGTACCGTGCATTGCCCTTTCTCACCTTGATAGTTGGTGCAAGCTTCGCCGGTGCATCCAAACCCCGTGATACGATACGCTCTATCACACATAAACCTCCTTATATCTTCCTCAAAACAGCCACCATACCTACCTATTATGGCATTTCCATAGCCATTCCAAGATATATTGCCATGCAACTTTCCGCCGTTCCGTTTATTATGACACACATCATCATTGTCATATTGCCTTGCATGATCATGTAGTTGACATCGTATTTTTGGCAAAGCCACCGTTCATAATTCTTTCATACATGTCACTCATGAGTCAATCTCGATACACCGCCGGAGGCATTCATATAGAGTCATATCTTATTCTAGTATCGAGTTGTAATCATTGAGTTGTAAATAAATAGAAGTGTGATGATCATCATTAATAGAGCATTGTCCCAAAAAAAGAGAAAGGCCAAAAAAAGAAGGCCCAAAAAAATACAAATAAAAGGGGCAATGCTACTATCCATTTTCCACACTTGTGCTTCAAAGTAGCACCATGATCTTTATGATAGAGAGTCTCTTGTTTTGTCATTTTCATATACTAGTGGGAATTTTTCATTATAAAACTTGCCTTGTATATTCCAACAATGGGCCTCCTCAAGTGCCCTAGGTCTTCGTGAGCAAGCAAGTTGGATGCATGCTACCTCTTGAGCACTGCGTTGGTTTTCCCTTGAAGAGGAAAGGGTGATGCAGCAAAGTAGCGTAAGTATTTCCCTCATTTTTTGAGAACCAAGGTATCAATCCAGTAGGAGGCTACGCGCGAGTCCCTCGCACCTGCACAAAACAAATAAATCCTCGCAACCAACACGATCAGGGGTTGTCAATCCCTACATGATCACTTACGAGAGTGAGATCTGATAGATATGATAAGATAATTTTTTTGGTATTTTTATGATAAAGATGCAAATTAAAATAAAAGCAATGAAAATAACTAAGTATTGGAAGATTAATATGATGAAGATAGACCCGGGGGCCATAAGTTTCACTAGTGGCTTCTCTCAAGAGCATAAGTATTTTACGGTGGGTGAACAAATTACTGTTGAGCAATTGACAGAATTGAGCATAGTTATGAGAATATCTAGGTATGATCATGTATATAGGCATCACGTCCAAGACAAGTAGACCGACTCCTACCTGCATCTACTACTATTACTCCACACATCGACCGCTATCCAGCATGCATCTAGAGTATTAAGTTCATAAGAACAAAGTAACACCTTAAGAAAGATGACATGATGTATAGGGATAAACTCATGCAATATGATGAAAACCCCATCTTGTTATCCTCGATGGCAACAATAAAATACGTGCCTTGCTGCCCCTACTGTCACTGGGAAAGGACACCGCAAGATTGAACCCAAAGCTAAGCACTTCTCTCATTGCAAGAAAGATCAATCTAGTAGGCCAAACCAAACTGATAATTCGAAGAGACTTGCAAAGATAACCAATCATACATAAAAGAATTCAGAGAAGATTCAAGTATTGTTCATAGATAAACTTGATCATAAACCCACAATTCATCGGTCTCAACAAACACACCGCAAAAAGAAGATTGCATCGAATAGATCTCCACAAGAGAGGGGGAGAACTTTTTATTGAGATCCAAAAAGAGAGAAGAAGCCAACTAGCTAATAACTATGGACCCGAAGGTCTCAGGTAAACTACTCACACTTCATCGGAGAGGCTATGGTGTTGATGTAGAAGCCCTCCGTGATCGATGCCCCCTGCGGCGGAGCTCCGGAACAGGCCCCAAGATGGGATCTCGTGGATACTGGAAGTTACGACGGTGGAATTAGGGTTTTGGCTTCGTTTCTGATCGTTTGGGGGGGTACGCAGGTATATATAGGAGGAAGAAGTACGTCGGTGGAGCAACAGAGGGCCCATGAGGGTGGAGGGCGCACCTGGGGGGGGGGGGGGGTAGGCGCGCCCCCCTACCTCGTGGCCTCCCTGTTGGTTGCTTGACGTAGGGTCCAAGTCTCCTGGATCTTGTTCGTTCCAAAAATCACGTTCCCGAAGGTTTCATTCCGTTTGGACTCCGTTTGATATTCCTTTCTTCGGAACCCTAAAATAGGCAAAAAAACAACAATTCTGGGCTGGGCCTCCGGTTAGTAGGTTATTCCCAAAAATAATATAAAAGTGGATAATAAAGCCCAATAATGTCCAAAACAGAAGATAATATAGCATGGAGCAATCAAAAATTATAGATACGTTGGAGACGTATCAAGCATCCCCAAGCTTAATTTCTGCTCGTCCTCGAGTAGGTAAATGATAAAAACAGAATTTTTGATGTGGAATGCTACTTGGCATAATTTTGATGTAATTCTTCTTAATTGTGGCATGAATATTCAGATCCGAAAGATACAAGACAAAAGTTTAATATTGACATAGAAATAATAATACTTCAAGCATACTAACTAAGCAATTATGTCTTCTCAAAATAACATGGCCAAAGAAAGTTCATCCCTACAAAATCATATAGTTTAGTCATGCTCCATTTTCGTCACACAAGAATGCTCTCATCATGCACAACCCCGATGACAAGCCAAGCAATTGTTTCATACTTTAGTAATCTCAAACTTTATAAACCTTCACGCAATATATTCTGTTTTGGATGTTTAATGGGATTATTTATACACTTTTATATTATTTTTGGGACTAACCTATTAATCGGAGGCCCAACCCAAATTGATGTTTTTTTTGCCTATTTTAGTGTTTCGCAGAAAAAAAATATCACACGGAGTCCAAACAGAATGAAACCTTCGGGAGCATGATTTTTGGAACAAACGTGATCCAGAGGACTTGGAGTGGACGTCAAGCATCCAACGAGGAGGCCGCGGGGCAGGGATTGCGCCTACCCCTCTAGGCGCACCCTCCACCCTCGTGGGCCCCTCGTGGCTCCACCGACTTACTTCTTCCTCCTATATATACCTACGTACCCTGAAAATATCGAGGAGCACCACGAAAACCTAATTCCACCGCCGCAACCTTCTGTACCAGTGAGATCCCGTCTTGGGGCCTTTTCTGGCGTTCCGCCGGACGGGGCATTGATCATGGAGGGCTTCTACATCAACACCATAGCCTCTTCGATGATGTGTGAGTAGTTTACCTCAGACCTTTGGGTCCATAGTTATGAGCTAGATGGCTTCTTCTCTTTCTTTGGATCTCAATACAAAGTTCTCCTCGATTCTCTTGGAGATCTATTCGATGTAATCTTTTTTTGCGGTGTGTTTGTCGAGATCCGGTGAATTGTGGGTTTATGATCCAGATTATCTATGAACAATATTTGAATCTTTCTCTGAATTCTTTTATGGATGATTGGTTATCTTTGCAAGTCTTTTCGAATTTTCAGTTTGGTTTGGCCTACTAGATTGATCTTTTTTTGCAATGGAAGAAGTGCTTAGCTTTGGGTTCAATCTTGCGGTGCTCGATCTCAGTGACAGTAGGGGAAATGACACGTATTGTATTGTTGCCATCGAGGATAAAAAGATGTGGTTTATATCATATTGCATGAGTTTATCCCTCTATGCCATGTCATCTTGCTTAAGGCGTTACTCCGTTCTTATGAACTTAATACTTTAGATGCATGCTGGATAGCGGTCGAAGTGTGGAGTAATAGTAGTAGATGCATGTAGGAGTCGGTCTACTTGTCATGGACGTGATGCCTATATACATGACGATACCTAGATATTCTCATAACTATGCTCAATTCTATCAATTGCTCGACAGTAATTTGTTCACCCACCGTAATACTTATGCTATCTTGAGAGAAGCCACTTGTGAAACCTATGGCCCCGGGGCCTATTTGTTGGAAATATGCCCTAGAGGCAATAATAAAATGGTTATTATTATATTTCTTTGTTCATGATAATTGTCTATTGTTCATGCTATAATTGTGTTATCCGGAAATCGTAATACATGTGTGAATACATAGACCATAACACGTCCCTAGTGAGCCTCTAGTTGACTAGCTCGTTGATCAAAAGATAGTCATGGTTTCCTGACTATGGACATTGGATATCATTGATAACGGGATCTCATCATTAGGAGAATGATGTGATGGACAAGACCCAATCCTAAGCATAGCTCAAAGGTCGTGTAGTTCATTTGCTGTAGCTTTTCCGAATGTCAAGTATCATTTCCTTAGATCATGAGATTGTGCAACTCCCAGATACCGTAGGAGTGCCTTGGGTGTGCCAAACGTCACAACGTAACTGGGTGACTATAAAGGTACATTACAGGTATCTTCGAAAGTGTCTGTTGGGTTGGCACGAATCGATACTGGGATTTGTCACTCCGTATGACGGAGAGGTATCTCTGGGCCCACTCGGTAATGCATCATCATAATGAGCTCAATGTGACCAAGTGGTTGATCACGGGATCATGCATTACGGCACGAGTAAAGTGACTTGCCAGTAACAAGATTGAACTAGGTATTGGGATACCGATGATCGAGTCTCAGGCAAGTAACGTACCGATTGACAAAGGGAATTGTATACGGATTGATTGAATCCTCGACGTCGTGGTTCATTCGATGAGATAATCGTGGAGCATGTGGGAGTCAACATGGGTATCCAGATCCCACTGTTGGTTATTGACCGGAGAGGCGTCTCGGTCATGTCTGCATGTCTCCCGAACCCGTAGGGTCTACACACTTAAGGTTCTGTGACGCTAGGGTTGTAGAGATATTAGCATACAGTAACCCGAAAGTTGTTCGGAGTCCCGGATGAGATCCCGGACGTCACGAGGAGTTCC
This sequence comes from Triticum aestivum, assembly GCF_018294505.1. Taxonomy (NCBI): domain Eukaryota; kingdom Viridiplantae; phylum Streptophyta; class Magnoliopsida; order Poales; family Poaceae; genus Triticum; species Triticum aestivum. The sequence continues at coordinate 63,403,797 of NC_057794.1, read as the reverse complement.
GTAATGGTCCGGAGGTGAAGATTTATATATAGGAAGTCAAGTTTCGGCCATCGGGAAAGTTTCGGGGGTAATCAGTATTGTACCGGGACCACTGGAAGGGTCTCGGGGGTCCACCGGGTGGGGCCACCTATCCCGGAGGGCCCCATGGGCTGAAGTAGGAGGGGAACAAGCCCCTAGTGGGCTGGTGCGCCCCCCTTGGGCCTCCCCCTGCGCCTAGGGTTGGAAACCCTAGGGATGGGGGGCGCCACCCTTGCCTTGGGGGGGGGGGGCAAGGCACCCCCTTGGCCGCCGCCCCCCTAGGAGATTGGATCTCCTAGGGCCGGTGCCCCCCTAGGCACCCTATATATAGTGGGGGGAGGGAGGGCAGCCGCACCCAAGCCCCTGGCCTCTTCCTCTCCCTCCCGTGACACTCCTCCGTCTCCCTGCGCTTGGCGAAGCCCTGCCGAGATCACCGTTGCTTCCACCACCACGCTGTCGTGCTGCTGGATCTTCATCAACCTCTCCTTCCCCCTTGCTGGATCAAGTTGGAGGAGACGTCTGCCTAACCGTACGTGTGTTGAACACGGAGGTGACGTCCGTTCGGCACTAGGTCATCGGTGATTTGAATCACGTCGAGTACGACTTGATCAACCCCGTTCTCTTGAACGCTTTCGCACGCGATCTACAAGGGTATATAGATGCACTCCTCTCTCCCTCGTTGCTAGATGACTCCATAGATTGATCTTGGTGATGCGTAGAAAATTTTAAAATTCTGCTACGTTCCCCAACAGTGGCATCATGAGCTAGGTCTATGCGTAGTTACTATGCACGAGTAGAACACAAAGTAGTTGTGGGCGTCGATATTGTCAATTATCTTGCCGTTACTAGTCTTATCTTGATTCGGCGGCATTCTGGGATGAAGCGGCCCGAACCGACCTTACACGTACGCTTACGTGAGACTGGTTCCACCGACTGACATGCACTAGTTGCATAAGGTGGCTGGCGGCTGTCTGTCTCTCCCACTTTAGTCGGATCGGATTCGATGAACAGGGTCCTTATGAAGGGTAAATAGAAATTGGCAATTCACGTTGTGGTTTTGGCGTAGGTAAGAAACGTTCTTGCTAGAAACCTATAGCAGCCACGTAAAAACTTGCAACAACAATTAGAGGACGTCTAACTTGTTTTTGCAGCAAGTGTTTTGTGATGTGATATGGCCAAAGGATGTGATGAATGATATATGTGATGTATGAGATGATCATGTTCTTGTAATAGGAATCACGACTTGCATGTCGATGAGTATGACAACCGGCAGGATGAAGGAAATATGCCCTAGAGGCAATAATAAAGTTATTATTTATTTCCTTATTTCATGATAAATGTTTATTATTCATGCTAGAATTGTATTAACCGGAAACATAATACATGTGTGAATACATAAACAAACATAGTGTCACTAGTATGCCTCTACTTGACTAGCTCGTTAATCAAAGATGGTTATGTTTCCTAACAATAGACAAAGAGTTGTTATTTGATTAACGAGGTCACATCATTAGTTGAATGATCTGATTGACATGACCCATTCCATTAGCTTAGCACCCGATCGTTTAGTATGTTGCTATTGCTTTCTTCATGACTTATACATGTTCCTATGACTATGAGATTATGCAACTCCCGTTTGCCGGAGGAACACTTTGGGTGCTACCAAACGTCACAACGTAACTGGGTGATTATAAAGGAGCATTACAGGTGTCTCCAAAGGTAGATGTTGGGTTGGCGTATTTCAAGATTAGAATTTGTCACTCCGATTGTCGGAGAGGTATCTCTGGGCCCTCTCGGTAATGCACATCACATAAGCCTTGCAAGCATTGCAACTAATGAGTTAGTTGCGAGATGATGTATTACGGAACGAGTAAAGAGACTTGCCGGTAACGAGATTGAACTAGGTATTGGATACCGATGATCGAATCTCGGGCAAGTAACATACCGATGACAAAGGGAACAACGTATGTTGTTATGCGGTCTGACCGATAAAAGATCTTCGTAGAATATGTAGGAGCCAATATGGGCATCCAGGTCCCGCTATTGGTTATTGACCGGAGACGTGTCTCAGTCATGTCTACATTGTTCTCGAACCGTAGAGTCCGCACGCTTAAGGTTTCGATGACAGTTATATTATGAGTTTATGAGTTTTGATGTACCGAAGGAGTTCGGAGTCCTCGATGAGATCGGGGACATGACGAGGAGTCTCGAAATGGTCGAGACGTAAAAATCGATATATTGGACGACTATATTCGGACATCGGAAAGGTTCCGAGTGATCCGAGTATTTTTCGGAGTACCGGAGAGTTACGGGAATTCGCCGGGGATTATATGGGCCTTATTGGGCTTTAGGGGAAAGAGATAGGAGAGGTTGGGCGCCCCCCCAAGGCCTAGTCCGAATTGGACTAGGGGGAAGGGCTGCGCCCCCTCCTTCCTTCTCTTCTCTTTTCCCTTGCCCTCCTACTTCTAATACATGGAAGGACTCCTAGTTGGACTAGGAAAGGGGGAATCCTACTCCCGGTGGGAGTAGGACTCCCCTAGGGCGCGCCATAGAGAGGACCGGCCCTCCCCTCCTCCACTCCTTTATATACGGGGGCAGGGGGCACCCCATAGACACACAAGTTGATCTTCGTGATCGTTCCTTAGCCGTGTGCGGTGCCCCCCTCCACCATATTCCACTTCGGTCATATCGTTGTAGTGCTTAGGTGAAGCCCTACGTCGGTAGAACATCATCATCGTCACCACGCCATCATGCTGACGGAACTCATCCCCGAAGCTTTGCTGGATCGGAGCCCGGGGAGCATCATCGAGCTGTACGTGTGCTAAGAACTCGGATGTGCCGGAGTAATGGTGCTTGGATCGGTCGGATCGGGAAGACGTACGACTACTTCCTCTACGTTGTGTCAACGCTTCCGCAGTCGGTCTGCGTGGGTACGTAGATCATACTCTCCCCTCTCGTTGCTATGCATCACCATGATCTTGCGTGTGCGTAGGAAATTTTTTGAAATTACTGCGTTCCCCAACAGTGGCATCCAAGCCTAGGTTTTATGGTTTGATGTTATATGGACGAGTAGAACACAAGTGATTTGTGGGCGATACAAGTCATACTGCCTACCAGCATGTCATACTTTTGTTCGGCGGTATTGTTGGACGAGACGACCCGGACCAACATTACGCGTACGCTTACGCGAGACCGGTTCTCCCGACGTGCTTTGCACATAGGTGGCTTGCGGGCGACCGTCTCTCCAACTTTAGTTGAACCAAGTGTGGCTACGCCTGGTCCTTGCGAAGGTTAAAACAGAGTCTATTTGACAAACTATCGTTGTGGTTTTGATGCGTAGGTGAGATTGGTTCTTACTTAAGCCCGTAGCAGCCACGTAAAACTTGCAACAACAAAGTAGAGGACGTCTAACTTGTTTTTGCAGGGCATGTTGTGATGTGATATGGCCAAGACATGATGCTAAATTTTATTGTATGAGATGATCATGTTTTGTAACCGAGTTATCGGCAACTGGCAGTGGCCATATGGTTGTCGCTTTATTGTATGCAATGCAATCGCGATGTAATGCTTTACTTTATTACTAAGCGGTAGTGATAGTCGTAGAAGCATAAGATTGGCGAGACGACAATGATGCTACGATGGAGATCAAGGTGTCGCGCCGGTGACGATGGTGATCATGACGGTGCTTCGGAGATGGAGATCACAGACACAAGATGATGATGGCCATATCATATCACTTATATTGATTGCATGTGATGTTTATCTTTTATCCATCTTATCTTGCTTTGATTGACGGTAGCATTATAAGATGATCTCTCACTGAATTATCAAGAAGTGTTCTCCCTGAGTATGCACTGTTGCGGAAGTTCTTCGTGCTGAGACACCACGTGATGATCGGGTGTGATAGGCTCTACGTTCAAATACAACGGGTGCAAAACAGTTGCTCACGCGGAATACTCAGGTTATACTTGACGAGCCAAGCATATACAGATATGGCCTCGGAACACGGAGACCGAAAGGTCGAGCGTGAATCATATAGTAGATATGATCAACATAATGATGTTCACCAATGAAACTACTCCATCTCACGTGATGATCGGACATGGTTTAGTTGATTTGGATCACATAATCACTTAGAGGATTAGAGGGATGTCTATCTAAGTGGGAGTTCTTAAGTAATATGATTAATTAAACTTAAATTTATCATGAACTTAGTCCTGGTAGTATTTTGCAAATTATGTTGTAGATCAATAGCTTGCGTTGTTGCTTCCCTGTGTTTATTTTGATATGTTCCTAGAGAAAATTGTGTTGAAAGATGTTAGTAGCAATGATGCGGATTGGATCCGTGATCTGAGGTTTGTCCTCATTCCTGCACAAAAGAATTATGTCCTTGATGCACCGCTAGGTGACGGACCTATTGCAGGAGCAGATGCAGACGTTATGAACATTTGGCTAGCTCAATATGATGACTACTTGATAGTTTAGTGCACCATGCTTAATGGCTTAGAATCGGGACTTCAAAGACGTTTTGAACGTCATGGAGAATATGAGATGTTCCAGGAGTTGAAGTTAATATTTCAAGCAAATACCCGAGTTGGGAGGTATGAAGTCTCCAACAAGTTCTATAGCTAAAAATTGGAGGAGAATCGCTCAACTAGTGAGCATATGCTCAGATTGTCTGAGTACTACAATCGCTTGAATCAAGTGGGAGTTAATCTTCCAGATAAGATAGTGATTGACATAATTCTCTAGTCACCATCACCAAGTTAGTAGAACTTCGTGATGAACTATGATATGCAAGGGATAACGGAAACGATTCCCAAGCTCTTCGTAATGCGGAAATTGATGAAGGTAGAAATCGAGAAAAACATCAAGTGTTGATGGTAGACAAGACCACTAGTTTCAAGAAAAGGGCAGAGGGAAGAAGGGGAACTTCAAGAAGAACAGCAAGCAAGTTGCTGCTCAAGTGAAGAAGCCCAAGTCTGGTCCTAAAGCCTGAGACTAAGTGTTTCTACCGCAAAGGGACTGGTCACTGGAAGCGGAACTACCCCAAGTGATTGGCAGATAAGAAGGATGGCAAAGTGAACATAAGTATATTTGATATACATGTTATTGATGTGTACTTTACTAGTGTTTATAGCAACCCCTCGGTATTTGATACTAGTTCAGTTGCTAAGATTAGTAACTCGAAACGGGAGTTGCAGAATAAACAGGGACTAGTTAAGGGTGAAGTGACGATGTGTGTTGGAAGTGGTTCCAAGATTGATATGATCATCATCGCACACTCCCTATACTTTCGGGATTAGTGTTGAACCTGAATAAGTGTTATTTGGTGTTTGCGTTAAGCATGAATATGATTTGATCATGTTTATTGTAATACGGTTATTCATTTAAGTAAGAGAATAAATTGTTGTTCTGTTTACATGAATAAAACCTTATATGGTTACACACCCAATGAAAATAGTTCGTTGGATCTCGATCGTAGTGATACACATAATCATAATATTGAAACCAAAAGATGCAAAGTTAATAATGATAGTGCAACTTATTTGTAGCACTGCCGTTTAGGTCATATTGGTGTAAAGCGCATGAAGAAACTCCATGCTGATGGGATTTTGGAATCACTTGATTATGAATCAGTTGATGCTTACGAACCATGCCTCATGGGCAAGATGACTAAGACTCCGTTCTTCGGAACAATGGAGCGAGCAACAAATTTGTTGGAAATCATACATACTGATGTATGTGGTCCGATGAATATTGAGGCTCGCGACAAGTATCATTATTTTCTGATCTTCACAGATGATTTGAGCAGATATGAGTATATCTACTTGATGATACATAAGTCTGAAACATTTGAAAAGTTCAAAGAATTTCAGAGTGAAGTGAAAAATCATCGTAACAAGAAAATAAAGTTTCTACAATCTGATCGTAGAGAAGAGTATTTGAGTTACGAGTTTGGCCTTCAGTTAAAAACAATGTGAAATAGTTTCACTACTCACGCCACCTGGAACACCACAATGTAATGGTGTGTCCGAACGTCATAACCATACTTTATTAGATATGGTGCGATCTATGATGTCTCTTACCGGTCTACCACTATCATTTTGGGGTTATGCATTAGAGACAGCTACATTCACGTTAAAAGGGCACCATCTAAATCTGTTGAGACGACACCGTATGAACTATGGTTTGGCAAGAAACCAAAGTTGTCGTTTCTTAAAGTTTGGGGTTACGATGCTTATATGAAAAAGTTTCATCCTGATAAGCTCAAACTCAAATCGGAGAAGTAGATCTTCATAGGATATCCAAAGGAAACTATTGGATACACCTTCTATCACAGATCCGAAGGCAAGACTTTTGTTGCTAAATTCGGAAACTTTCTGGAGAAGGAGTTTCTCTCGAAAGAAGTGAGTGGGAGGAAAGTAGAACTTGATAAGGTAATTGTACCTTCTCCCTTATTAGAAATTAGTACATCACATAAACCGGTTTCTGTGACACCTACACCAATTAGTGAGGAAGCTAATGATGATGATCATGAAACTTCAGATCAAGTTACTACTGAATCTCGTAGGTAAACCAGAGTGAGATCCGCACCAGAGTTGTACGGTAATCCTGTTCTGGAAGTCATGTTACTAGACCATGACGAACTTGCGAACTATGAGGAAGCGATGATGAGCCCAGATTCCGCAAAATGGTTTGAGGCCATGAAATCTGAGATATGATCCATGTATGAGAACAAAGTATGGACTTTGATGGATTTGCCTGATGATCGGCAAACCATAGAAAATAAATGGATCTTCAAGAGGAAGACGGACGCTGATAGTAGTGTTACTGTCTACAAAGCTCGACTTGTCGCAAAAGGTTTTCGGCAAGTTCAAGGGATTGACTACGATGAGACCTTCTCACCCGTAGCGATGCTTAAGTCCGTCCGAATCATGTTAGTAATTGCCGCATTTTATGAAATCTGGCAAATGGATAAACAAAACTGCATTCCTTAATGGATTTATTAAAGAAGAGTTGTATATGATGCAACCAGAAGGTTTTGTCAATCCGAAAGGTGCTAACAAAATGTGCAAACTCCAGCGATCCATCTGTGGACTGGTGCAAGCATCTCGGAGTTGGAATATACGCTTTGATGAGTTGATCAAAGCATATAGTTTTATACAGACTTGCGGAGAAGCCTGTATTTACGAGAAAGTGAGTGGGAGCACTACAACATTTCTGATAAGTATATGTGAATGACATATTGTTGATCGGAAATAATGTAGAATTATTCTGTAAAGCATAAAAGGAGTGTTTGAAAGGAGTTTTTCAAAGAAAGACTTCGGTGAAGTTGCTTACATATTGAGCATCAAGATCTATAGAGATAGATCAAGACGCTTGATAAGTTTTTTCAATGAGTACATACCTTGACAATATTTTGAAGTAGTTCAAAATAGAACAGCCAAAGAAAGAACTCTTGCCTGTGTTACAAGGTGTGAAGTTGAGTAAGACTCAAAGCCCGACCACGGCAGGAAATAGAATGAGAATGAAAGTCTTTCCCTATGCCTTGGCCATAGGTTCTATAAAGTATGTCATGCTGTGTACCACACCTATTGTATACCCTATACTAGTTTTGGCAAGGGAGTACAATAGTGATCTAGGAGTAGATCACTGGACAGCGGTCAGAATTATCCTTAGTGAAATAAGGATATGTTTCTCGATTATGGATGTGACAAAAAGGTTCGTCGTAAAAAGTTACGTCGATGCAAGTTTTCACACTGATCTGGATGACTCTAAGTCTCAATCTAGATACATATTGAAAGTGGGAGCAATTAGCTAGAGTAGCTCCGTGCAGAGCATTGTAGACATAGAATTTTGCAAAATACATACGGATCTGAATTTGGCAGACCCGTTGACTAAATTCCTCTCACAAGCAAAACATGATCACTCTTTGGGTGTTAATCACATAGGGATGTAAACTAGATTATTGAATCTAGTAAACCCTTTGGGTGTTAGTCACATAGAGATGTGAACCAATCACATAAAGATGTGAACTATTGGTGTTAATCACATAGCGATGTGAACTAGATTATTGACTCTAGTGCAAGTGGGAGACTGAAGGAAATATGCCCTAGAGGCAATAATAAAGTTATTATTTATTTCCTTATTTCATGATAAATGTTTATTATTCATGCTAGAATTGTATTAACCGGAAACATAATACATGTGTGAATACATAAACAAACATAGTGTCACTAGTATGCCTCTACTTGACTAGCTCGTTAATCAAAGATGGTTATGTTTCCTAACAATAGACAAAGAGTTGTTATTTGATTAACGAGGTCACATCATTAGTTGAATGATCTGATTGACATGACCCATTCCATTAGCTTAGCACCCGATCGTTTAGTATGTTGCTATTTCTTTCTTCATGACTTATACATGTTCCTATGACTATGAGATTATGCAACTCCCGTTTGCCGGAGGAACACTTTGGGTGCTACCAAACGTCACAACGTAACTGGGTGATTATAAAGGAGCATTACAGGTGTCTCCAAAGGTAGATGTTGGGTTGGCCTATTTCGAGATTAGGATTTGTCACTCCGATTGTCGGAGAGGTATCTCTGGGCCCTCTCGGTAATGCACATCACATAAGCCTTGCAAGCATTGCAACTAATGAGTTAGTTGCAAGATGATGTATTACGGAACGAGTAAAGAGACTTGCCGATAACGAGATTGAACTAGGTATTGGATACTGACGATCGAATCTCGGGCAAGTAACATACCGATGACAAAGGGAACAACGTATGTTGTTATGCCGTCTGACCAATAAAAGATCTTCGTAGAATATGTAGGAGCCAATATGGGCATCCAGGTCCCGCTATTGGTTATTGACCGGAGACGTGTCTCGGTCATGTCTACATTGTTCTCGAACCGTAGGGTCCGCACGCTTAAGGTTTCGATGACAGTTATATTATGAGTTTATGAGTTTTGATGTACCGAAGGAGTTCGGAGTCCCAGATGAGATCGTGGACATGACGAGGAGTCTCGAAATGGTCGAGACGTAAAAATCGATATATTGGACGACTATATTCGGACATCGGAAAGGTTCCGAGTGATCCGAGTATTTTTCGGAGTACCGGAGAGTTACGGGAATTCGCCGGGAATTATATGGGCCTTATTGGGCTTTAGGGGAAAGAGATAGGAGAGGTTGGGCGCCCCCCCAAGGCCTAGTCCGAATTGGACTAGGGGGAAGGGTTGCGCCCCCTCCTTCCTTCTTTCCTCTTTTCCCTTGCCTTGACTCCCACTCCTAGTACATGGAAGGACTCCTAGTTGGACTAGGAAGGGGGGAATCCTACTCCCGATGGGAGTAGGACTCTCCTAGGGCGCGCCATAGAGAGGGCCGACCCTCCCCTCCTCCACTCCTTTATATACGGGGGCAGGGGGCACCCCATAGACACACAAGTTGATCTTCGTGATCGTTCCTTGCCGTGTGCGGTGCCCCCCTCCACCATATTCCACCTCGGTCATATCGTTGTAGTGCTTAGGCGAAGCCCTATGTCGGTAGAACATCATCATCGTCACCACGCCGTCGTGCTGACGGAACTCATCCCCGAAGCTTTGCTGGATCGGAGCCCGGGGAGCGTCATCGAGTTGTACGTGTGCTAAGAACTCGGAGGTGCCGGAGTAACGATGCTTGGATCGGTCGGATCGGGAAGACGTACGACTACTTCCTCTACGTTGTGTCAACGCTTCCGCAGTCGGTCTGCGTGGGTACGTAGATCATACTCTCCCCTCTCGTTGCTATGCATCACCATGATCTTGCGTGTGCGTAGGATTTTTTTTGAAATTACTGCGTTCCCCAACACAGGAGCCATAGGAGTTGTCTTTATTTATGACCTGCGTGTCAACATAAACGTCATGTAATTACTTTACTTTATTGATAAAGCGTTAGCCATAGTAGTAGAAGTAATAGATGACGAGACAACTTCAAGAAGACACGATGATGGAGATCATGGTGTCATGCCGGTGACAACGATGATCATGGAGCCCCGAAGATGGAGATTAAAAGGAGCAAATGATATTGGCCATATCATGTCACTATTTGATTGCATGTGATGTTTATCATGTTTTACATCTTATCTGCTTAGAACGACGGTAGCTTAAATAAGATGATCCCTCGTAATAATTTCAAGAAAGTGTTCCCCCTAACTGTGCACCGTTGCGAAGGTTCATTGTTTCGAAGCACCACGTGATGATCGGGTGTGATAGATTCTAACGTTCGAATACAACGGGTGTAAGCCAGATTTACACACGCAATACACTTAGGTTGACTTGACGAGCTTAGCATGTACAGACATGGCCTCGGAACACGGAAGATCAAAAGGTCGAGCATGAGTCGTATAGAAGATACGATCAACATGAAGATGCTCACCGATGTTGGCTACTCCGTCTCACGTGATGACCGGACACGGCCTTGTTAACTCGGATCATGTTTCACTTAGATGACTGGAGGGATGTATATCTGAGTGGGAGTTCATTGAATAATTTGATTAGATGAACTTAATTATCATGAACTTAGTCTAAAATCTTTACAATATGTCTTGTAGATCAAATGGCCCACGTTGTCCTCAACTTCAACGCGTTCCTAGAGAAAACCAAGCTGAAAGACAATGGCAGCAACTATACGGACTGGGTCCGGAACCTGAGGATCATCCTCATAGCTGCCAAGAAAGATTATGTCCTAGAAGCACCGCTAGGTGACGCACCTGTCCCACAGAACCAAGACGTTATGAACGCTTGGCAGTCACGGGCTGATGATTACTCCCTCGTTCAGTGCGGCATGCTTTACAGCTTAGAACTGGGGCTCCAAAAGCGTTTTGAGAGACACGGAGCATATGAGTTGTTCGAAGAGCTGAAAATGGTTTTTCAAGCTCATGCCCGGGTCGAGAGATATGAAGTCTCTGACAAGTTCTTCAGCTGTAAGATGGAGGAAAATAATTCTGTCAGTGAGCACATACTCAGAATGTCTGGGTTGCATAACTGCTTGACTCAGCTGGGAGTTAATCTCCCGGATGACGTGGTCATTGACAGAATCCTTCAGTCGCTTCCGCCGAGCTACAAGAGCTTTGTGATGAACTTCAATATGCAGGGGATGGAAAAGACCATTCCTGAGGTGTATTCAATGCTGAAATCAGCAGAGGTGGAAATCAAAAAAGAACATCAAGTGTTGATGGTGAATAAAACCACTAAGTTCAAGAAAGGCAAGGGTAATAAGAACTTCAAGAAGGACGGCAAGGGAGTTGCCGCGCCCGGTAAGCAAGCTGCCGGGAAGAAGCCAAAGAATGGACCCAAGCCCGATACTGAGTGTTTTTATTGCAAGGGAGGTGGTCACTGGAAGCGGAACTGCCCCAAATACTTAGCGGACAAGAAGACCGGTAACACTAAAGGTATATGTGATATACATGTAATTGATGTGTACCTTACCAGTACTCGTAGTAGCTCCTAGGTATTTGATACCGGTGCGGTTGCTCACATTTGTAACTCAAAGCAGGAGCTGCGGAATAAGCGGAGACTGGCGAAGGACGAGGTGACGATGCGCGTCGGGAATGGTTCCAAGGTCGATGTGATCGCCGTCGGCACACTGCCTCTACATTTACCTATGGGATTAGTTTTAAACCTCAATAATTGTTATTTAGTGCCAGCTTTGAGCATGAACATTGTATCAGGATCTCGTTTAATTCGAGATGGCTACTCATTTAAATCCGAGAATAATGGTTGTTCTATTTATATGAGAGATATGTTTTATGGTCATGCTCCGATGGTGAATGGTTTATTCTTAATGAATCTCGAGCGTAATGCTACACATATTCATAGTGTGAATACCAAAAGATGTAAGGTTGATAATGATAGTCCCACATACTTGTGGCACTGCCGCCTTGGTCACATAGGTGTTAAACGCATGAAGAAGCTCCATGCAGATGGACTTTTAGAGTCTCTTGATTAAGAATCATTTGACACGTGCGAACCATGCCTCATGGGTAAAATGATCAAGACTCCGTTCTCAGGAACAATGGAGCGAGCAACCAACTTATTGGAAATCATACACACTGATGTGTGCGGTCCAATGAGTGTTGAGGCTCGCGGTGGCTATCGTTATGTTCTCACCCTCACTGATGACTTGAGTAGATATGGGTATGTCTACTTAATGAAACACAAGTCTGAGACCTTTGAAAAGTTCAAGGAATTTCAGAGTGAGGTTGAGAATCAACGTGACATCAAGTTCTTGCGATCAGATTGTGGGGGAGAATACTTGAGTCACGAATTTGGCACACACTTAAGAAAATGTGGAATAGTTTCACAACTCACACCGCCTGGAACACCTCAGCGTAATGGTGTGTCCGAACGTCGTAATCGCACTCTATTGGATATGGTGTGATCTATGATGTCTCTTACCGATTTACCGCTGTCATTTTGGGGCTATGCTTTAGAGATTGCCGCATTCACTTTAAATAGGGCTCCGTCGAAATCCGTTGAGACGACACCGTATGAATTATGGTTTGGAAAGAAACCTAAGCTGTCGTTTCTAAAAGTTTGGGGATGCGATGCTTATGTCAAGAAACTTCAACCAAAAAAGCTCGAACCCAAATCGGAAAAATGCGTCTTCATAGGATACCCTAAAGAAACTGTTGGGTATACCTTCTACCTCAGATCCGAAGGCAAGATCTTTGTTGCCAAGAATGGGTCCTTTCTTGAGAAAGAGTTTCTCTCGAAAGAAATAAGTGGGAGAAAAGTAGAACTTGATGAAGTATTACCTCTTCAACCGGTAAGTGGCGCAGCTCAAAAAAATGTTCCTGAGGTGCCTGCACCGACTAGAGAGGAAGTTAATGATGATGATCATGAAACTTCAGATCAAATTACTACTGAACTTCGTAGGTCCATGAGGACACGTTCCGCACCAGAGTGGTATGGCAACCCTGTCTTGGAAATCATGTTGTTAGACAACGGTGAACCTTCGAACTATGTGTTGGGGAACATAGCACAATTCAAAATTTTCCTACGTGTCACCAAGATCTATCTATGGAGAAACCAGCAACGAGGGGAAGGAGACTGCATCTACATACCCTTGTAGATCGCTAAGCGGAAGCGTTCAAGAGAACGGGGTTGAAGGAGTCGTACTCGTCATGATCCAAATCACCGGAGATCCTAGTGCCGAACGGACGGCACCTCCGCGTTCAACACACGTACAGCCCGACGACGTCTCCCATGCCTTGATCCAACAAGGAGAGAGGAAGAGGTCGAGGAAGACTCCATCCAGTAGCAGCACAATGGCGTGGTGGTGGCGGAGGAGCGTGGTACTCCAGCAGGGCTTCGCCAAGCACTACGAGAGACGAGGAGGGAGAGGGGTAGGGCTGCGCCAAGAAGGAGAGGAACTTGTGTCTTTTGGGCAGCCCAAACCTCAAGTATATATAGGGGAAGGGGAGGGGCTGCGCCCCACCTAGGTTTCCACCCCTAGGGGTGGCGGCCAGCCCTAGATCCCATCTAGGGGGGCGGCCAAAGGGAGAGAGAGGGGGGCGCACCACTAGGTGGGCCTTAGGCCCATCTGAGCCTAGGGTTTGCCCCCTTCCACTCTCCCTTGTGCCTTGGGCCTTGGTGGGGGGGGGGGCGCACCAGCCCACCTGGGGCTGGTCCCCTCCCACACTTGGCCCATGCTGCCCTCCGGGGCTGGTGGCCCCACTTGGTGGACCCCCGGGACCCTCCCGGTGGTCCTGGTACATTACCGATAAAACCCGAAACCTTTTCGGCGACCAAAACAGGACTTCCCATATATAAATCTTTACCTCCAAACCATTCCAGAACTCCTCGTGACGTCCGGGATCTCATCCGGGACTCCGAACAACATTCGATAACCACATACAAACTTCCTTTATAACCCTAGCGTCATCGAACCTTAAGTGTGTAGACCCTATGGGTTCGGGAACCATGCAGACATGACCAAGACGTTCTCTGGTCAATAACCAACAGCGGGATCTGGATACCCATGTTGGTTCCCACATGTTCCACGATGATCTCATCGGATTAACCATGATGTCGAGGATTCGATCAATCCCGTATACAATTCCCTTTGTCTATCGGTATTGTACTTGCCCGAGATTCGATCGTCAGTATCCCGATACCTTGTTCAATCTCGTTACCGGCAAGTCTCTTTTACTCGTTCCGTAACACATCATTCCGTGATCAACTCCTTGATCACATTGTGCACATTATGATGATGTCCTACCGAGTGGGCCCAGAGATACCTCTCCGTTTACACGGAGTGACAAATCCCAGTCTCGATTCGTGCCAACCCAACAGACACTTTCGGAGATACCTGTAGTGTACCTTTATAGCCACCTAGTTACGTTGTGACGTTTGGCACACCCAAAGTATTCCTACGGTATCCGGGAGTTTCACAATCTCATGGTCTAAGGAAATGATACTTGACATTAGAAAAGCTTTAGCATACGAACTACACGATCTTTGTGCTAGGCTTAGGATTGGGTCTTGTCCATCACATCATTCTCCCAATGATGTGATCTCGTTATCAACGACATCCAATGTCCATGGTCAGGAAACCGTAACCATCTATTGATCAACGAGCTAGTCAACTAGAGGCTTACTAGGGACATGGCGTTGTCTATGTATCCACACATGTATCTAAGTTTCCTATCAATACAATTCTAGCATGGATAATAAACGATTATCATGAACAAGGAAATATAATAATAATAACCAATTTATTATTGCCTCTAGGGCATATTTCCAATAGTCTCCCACTTGCACTAGAGTCAATAATCCAGTTCACATTGATATGTGATTAACACTCAAGGTCACATCCCCATGTGACCAACACCCAAAGAGTTCTGGGTTTGATCATGTTATGCTTGTGAGAGAGGTTTCAGTCAACGGGTCTGCAACATTTAGATCCGTATGTACTTTGCAAATTTCTATGTCATCTTGTAGATGCAACTACTACGCTACATTTGGAGCCATTTCAAATAACTGTTCTACTTGGAGCTATTCTAAATAGTTGCCCCATTATACGTATCTGGTATCTCTACTCAGAGCTATCCGGATAGGTGTTAAGCTTGCATCGACGTAACTCTTTATGTCGAACTCTTTATCACCTCCATAACCGAGAAACATATCCTTATTCCTGTAAGGATAATTTAGACCGCTATCTGGTGATCTACTCCTAGATCACCTTTGTACCCTCTTGCCAAATATGTGGCAAGGCACACATCAGGTGTGGTACTCAGCATGGCATACCGTATGGAGCCTATGACAAAAGCATAGGGGACGACCTTCGTCCTTCCTCTTTCTTCTGCCGTGGTCGAGCTTTAAGTCTTAACTTCATACCTTACAACTCAGGCAAGAACTCCTTCTTTGACTGATCCATCTTGAACACCTTCAAGATCATGTCAAGGTATGTGCTCATTTGAAAGTACCATTAAGCGTTTTGATCTATCCATATAGATCTTGATGCTCAATGTTCAAGTAGCTTAATCCAGGCTTTCCATTGAAAAACACTTTCCAAATAACCCTATATGCTTTCCAGAAATTCTACGTCATTTCTGATCAACAATATGTTAACAACATATACTCATTAGAAATTCTATAGTGCTCCCACTCACTTCTTTGGAAATACAAGTTTCTCATAAACTTTGTATACACCCAAAAACTTTGATCATCTCATCAAAGCATACATTCCAACTCCGAGATGCTTACTCCTGTCCTTAGAAGGATTGCTGGAGCTTTGCATACTTATTAGCATCTTTCAGGATTGACAAAACCTTCCGGTTGTATCACATACAACCTTTCCTCAAGAAAAACGTCGAGGAAACAATGTTTTGATATCCTATCTGCAAGATTTCATAAATAATGCAGTAATCGCTAATATAATTCCAACAGACTCTTTAGCATCACTACGAGTGAGAAAGTCTCATCGTAGTCAACTCCTTGAACTTGTCAGAAAACATCTTAACGACAAGTCGAGCTTTCTTAATGGTGACACTTACCATCGTTGTCCGTCTTCCTTTTAAAATCCATATGTACCTAACAGCCTTACGACCATCAAGTAGTTCTTCCAAAGTCTACACTTTGTTTTCATATATGGATCCTCTCTCGGATTATATGGCCTCGAGCCAATTTTCAGAATCCAGGCCCACCATCGCTTCTCCATAGCTCATAGGTTCATTGTTGTCTAGCAACGTGATTTCCAAGACAGGATTACGTACCACTCTGAAGTAGTACGCATCCTTGTCATCCCATGAGGTTTGTTAGTGACTTGATCTGAAGTTTCATGATCACTATCATAAGCTTCCACTTCAATTGGTGTAGGTGCCACAGGAACAACTTCCTGTGCCCTGCCACACACTAGTTGAAGAGACGGTTCAATAACCTCATCAAGTCTCCACCATCCTCCCACTCAATTCTTTCGAGAGAAACTTTTCCTCGAGAAAGGACCCGATTCTAGAAACAATCCTTGCTTTCGGATCTGAGACAGGAGGTATACCCAACTGTTTTGGGTGTTCTATGAAGATGCATTTATCCGCTTTGGGTTCAAGCTTATCAGCCTGAAACTCTTTCACATAAGCGTCGCAGCCCCAAACTTTTTAAGAAATGACAGCTTAGGTTTCTCTAAACCATAGTTCATACGGTGTCATCTCATCGGAATTACGTGGTGCCCTATTTAAAGTGAATGTGGTTGTCTCTAATGCCTAACCCATAAACTATCGTGGTAATTCGATAAGAGACATCATGGTATGCATCATATCCAATAGGGTGCAGTTATGATGTTCGGACACACCATCACACTATGGTGTTCCAGGCTGTATTAGTTGTGAAACAATTTCCACAATGTCTTAATTCTGTGCCAAACTCGTAATTCAGATATTCATCTCTATGATCATATCATAGATCTTTTATCCTCTTGTCACGACGATCTTTCAACTTCACCCTGAAATTACTTGAACCTTTCAATAATTCAGACTCGTGATTCATCAAGTAAATATACTCAACATCTACTCAAATCATCTGTGAAGTAAGAACATAACGATATCCACTGCACGCCTCAGCACTCATTGGACTGCACACATGAAAATGTATTACTTTCAGCAAGTTGCTTTCTAGTTCCATTTTACTGAAAACGAGGCTTTCAGTCATCTTGCCCATGTGGTATGATTTGCATGTCTCAAGTGATTCAAAACCAAGTGAGTCCAAACGGTCCATTTGCATGGAGTTTCTTCATGCATATACACCAATAGACATGGTTCGCATGTCTCAAACTTTTCAAAAACGAGTGAGCCCAAAGATCCATCAACATGGAGCTTCTTCATGCGTTTTATACCGATATGACTTACGTGGCAGTGCCACAAGTAGGTGGTACTATCATTACTATCTTATATCTTTTGGCATGTACATGTGTATCACTACGAACGAGATTCAATAAACCATTCATTTTTGGGTGCAAGACCATTGAAGGTATTATTCAAATAAACAGAGTAACCATTATTCTCCTTAAATGAATAACCGTATTGCGATAGACATAATCCAATCATGTCTATGCTCAACGCAAACACCAATCTCGATGGTAGAGGGAGCGTGCGATGCTTGATCACATCAAGCTTGGAAAAACTTCCAACACATATTGCCAGCTTACCTTTAGCTAGTCTCCGTTTACTCCACAGCCTTTTATTTCGAGTTTACTAACATTTAGCAACCGAACCGGTATCTAATACCATGGTGCTACTAGGAGTACTAGTAAAGTACACATTAACACAATGTACATCCAATATACTTCTATCGACCTTGCCAGCCTTCTCATCTACCAAGTATCTAGGGTAATTCTGCTCCAGTGGCTGTTCCCCTTATTACAGAAGCACTTAGTCTCGGGTTTGGGTTCAACCTTGGGTTTCTTCACTAGAGCAGCAGCTGAATTGCTGTTTCATGAAGTATCCCTTTTTGCCCTTGCCCTTCTTGAAACTAGTGGTTTCACCAACCATCAACAATTGATGCTCCTTCTTGATTTCTACTTTTGTGGTGTCAAACATCGCGAATATCTCAAGGAGCATCATATATGTCCCTGATATATTATAGTTCATCACGAAGCTCTAGCAGCTTGGTGGTAATGACTTCGGAGAAACATCACTATCTCATCTGGAAGATCAACTCCCACTCGATTCAAATGATTCTTGTACTCAGACAATCTGAGCACAAGCTCAACAATTGAGCTTTTCTCCCTTAGTTTGTGGGCTAAGAAAATCGTCGGAGGTCTTATACCTCTTGACGTGGGCACGAGCCTGAAATCCCAATTTCAGCCCTCGAAACATCTCATATGTTTCGCGATGTTTCAAAACGTCTTCAGTGCCTCAAATATAAACCGTTTAACTGAACTATCACGTAGTTATCAAAATGTGTATGTCAGATGTTCGCAACATCCACAGACGACGTTTGAGGTTCAGCACACTGAGCGGTGCATTAAGGACATAAGCCTTCTATGAAGCAATGAGGACAATCCTCAGTTTACGGACCTAGTCCGCATAATTGCTATTATCAACTTTCAACTAAATTTTTCTCTAGAAACATATCTAAACAGTAGAACTAAAGCGCGAGCTATGACATAATTTGCGAAGACCTTTTGACTATGTTCAGGATAATTAAGTTCATCTTATGAACTCCCACTCAGATAGACATCCCTCTAGTCATCTAAGTGATTACATGATCCGAGTCAACTAGGCCATGTCCGATCATCACGTGAGATGGACTAGTCATCATCGGTGAACATCTTCATGTTGATCGTATCTACCATACGACTCATGCTCGACCTTTCGGTCTCTTGTGTTCCGAGGCCATGTCTGTACATGCTAGGCTCGTCAAGTCAACCTAAGTGTTTCACGTGTGTAAATCTGTCTTACACCCGTTGTATGTGAACGTTAGAATCTATCACACCCGATCATCACGTGGTGCTTCGAAACAACGAACTGTCGCAATGGTGCATAGTTAGGGGGAACACTTTCTTGAAATTATTATGAGGGATCATCTTATTTACTACCGTCGTTCTAAGCAAATAAGATGCAAAAACATGATAAACATCACATGCAATCAAAAAGTGACATGATATGGCCAATATCATATTGCTCCTTTTGATCTCCATCTTCGGGGCTCCATGATCATCATCGTCACCGGCATGACACCATGATCTCCATCATCATGATCTCCATCATCATGATCTCCATCATCGTGTCTTCATGAAGTTGTCTCGCCAACTATTACTTCTACTACTACAGCTAACGGTTAGCAATAAAGTAAAGTAATTACATGACGTTTCTCAATGACACGCAGGTCATACAAAAATAAAGACAACTCCTATGGCTCCTGTCGATTGTCATACTCATCGACATGCAAGTCGTGATTCCTATTACAAGAACATGATCTCATACATCACATATATCATTCATCACATCCTTTTGGCCATATCACATCACATGGCATACCCTACAAAAACAAGTTAGACATCCTCTAATTGTTGTTTGCATGTTTTACGTGGCTGCTATGGGTTTCTAGCAAGAACGTTTCTTACCTACGCAAAAACCACAACGTGATATGCCAATTGCTATTTACCCTTCATAAGGACCCTTTTCATCGAATCCGATCCAACTAAAGTGGGAGAGACAAACACCCGCTAGCCACCTTATGCAACTAGTGCATGTCAGTCGGTGGAACCAGTCTCACATAAGAGTACATGTAAGGTCGGTCCGGGCCGCTTCATCCCACAATACCGTCGAAACAAGATTGGACTAGTAACGGTAAGCATATTGAACAAAATCAACGCCCACAACTACTTTGTGTTCTACTCGTGCGTAGAATCTACGCAAAAGACCTAGCTCATGATGCCACTGTTGGGGAATGTAGCAGAAATTCAAAATTTTCCTACGTGTCACCAAGATCTATCTATGGAGAAACCAGCAACGAGGGGAAGGAGAGTGCATCTACATACCCTTGTAGATCGCTAAGCAGAAGCGTTCAAGAGAACGGGGTTGAAGGAGTCGTACTCGTCGTGATCCCAATCATCGGAGATCCTAGTGCCGAACGGACGGCACCTCCGCGTTCAACACACGTACAGCCCGACGACGTCTCCCATGCCTTGATCTAGCAAGGAGAGAGGGAGAGGTTGAGGAAGACTCCATCCAGCAGCAGCACAACGGTGTGGTGGTGGTGGAGGAGCGTGGTACTCCAGCAGGGCTTCGCCAAGCACTACGAGAGACGAGGAGGGAGAGGGGTAGGGCTGCGCCAAGAAGGAGAGGAACTCGTGTCTTTTGGGCAGCCCAAACCTCAAGTATATATAGGGGAAGGGGAGGGGCTGCGCCCCACCTAGGTTTCCACCCCTAGGGGTGGCAGCCAGCCCTAGATCCCATCTAGGGGGCGGCCAAAGGGGGAGAGAGGGGGGCGCACCACTAGGTGGGCCTTAGGCCCATCTGAGCCTAGGGTTTGCCCCCTTCCACTCTCCCTTGCGCCTTGGGCCTTGGTGGGGGGCGCACCAGCCCACCTGGGGCTGGTCCCCTCCCACACTTGGCCCATGCTGCCCTCCGGGGCTGGTGGCCCCACTTGGTGGACCCCCGGGACCCTCCCGGTGGTCCCGGTACGTTACCGATAAAACCCGAAACCTTTCCGGCGACCAAAACAGGACTTCCCATATATAAATCTTTACCTCCGGACCATTCCGGAACTCCTCGTGACGTCCGGGATCTCATCCGAGACTCCAAACAACATTCGGTAACCACATACAAACTTCCTTTATAACCCTAGCATCATCGAACCTTAAGTGTGTAGACCCTACGGGTTCAGGAACCATGCAGACATGACCGAGACGTTCTCCGGTCAATAACCAACAGCGGGATCTGGATACCCATGTTGGTTCCCACATGTTCTACGATGATCTCATCGGATGAATCACGATGTCGAAGATTCGATCAATCCCGTATACAATTCCCTTTGTCTATCGGTATTGTACTTGCCTGAGATTCGATCGTCGGTATCCCGATACCTTGTTCAATCTCGTTACTGGCAAGTCTCTTTTACTCGTTACGTAACACATCATCCCGTGATCAACTCCCTGATCAGATTGTGCACATTATGATGATGTCCTACCGAGTGGGCCCAGAGATACCTCTCCGTTTACACGGAGTGACAAATCCCAGTCTCGATTCGTGCCAACCCAACAGACACTTTCGGAGATACCTGTAGTGTACCTTTATAGCCACCCAGTTACGTTGTGACGTTTGGCACACCCAAAGTATTCCTACGGTATCCGGGAGTTGCACAATCTCATGGTCTAAGGAAATGATACTTGACATTAGAAAAGCTTTAGCATACGAACTACACGATCTTTGTGCTAGGTTTAGGATTGGGTCTTGTCCATCACATCATTCTCCCAATGATGTGATCCCGTTATCAACGACATCCAATGTCCATGGTCAGGAAACCGTAACCATCTATTGATCAACGAGCTAGTCAACTAGAGGCTTACTAGGGACATGGCGTTGTCTATGTATCCACACATGTATCTGAGTTTCCTATCAATACAATTCTAGCATGGATAATAAACGATTATCATGAACAAGGAAATATAATAATAATAATCAATTTATTATTGCCTCTAGGGCATATTTCCAACAGTCTCCCATTTCCAACAGTTTCTGACACGGGGATGCGATGCAGGTTCAGATGCCAGCCGTGGGGCAGATTAACATCCGGGTACGGTGCGGCTGGCGGCACTGCCAGTGCCAGTGCACCGGGATGTGCAACCCCTACCGTGGCCCGCAGCGTGGAGGAGCCGACGGTGGCGGCGGATTAGGTGTGCGGGACGAGCTGGCGCCGGGGATGAGCTTCCCCTTGCCCTTTCTAAAGAAACCCATTGCTAGTGTTTCCGTGTCGCCGGCGAGGGGGCCAGCTTGGCCAGATGTGGACGGGAGAGGGGAAGTGGATGAGGCCCCCCCCTCCCCCGCCCCACCACACACAATTGCATTAGAAAAAGGACGATGATTCGGTGCTTTCACCCACTACCAAGCGGGCCTGAGGTAGATGGCAGTGTTTAATACGATCGCGTGTGCGTCTCGTGTCCATATGAACACAAATAAAACATAAATTTAGATCTAAAATGCGTCTAGAAAAACATCAAACAGATGTTTTTTGAATTTGGGTCGGCGCATTGAAAATGATCCATTCCGAAACAAACAAATTAGCGTGTGGATTATTTGGGTGGCCACATGGAGTTGCTCTTATGCGGCAGAGATTTCTCAAAAAAAAAGCGGCATCGAGCGCAGAGGGAGAATAAATACTGTAACGTGGCAACGAAGACGTCATTTCGGTTTTTCTTTACGAGGGAGCGAACACGTCAGCTGATTACAAGCAGTACGCGCTGAACTACTCATATGGTCATCAAGATGTGGTTTCTTGAAGGAGAGAAAAGGTACGGACGCGACGATCTATACGACTTGGATCCAGCATTTGGGCATTCGGCGCTCCCGAGGATTTATATGTGCCATGTGTGACGCAAACTCCAGGGGGAAAAGTCAACGCTCCCAAGTCTGAATCCGCGGCCAAATATAAGACCTGGTCTCATAGAATTATTTTCCCAAATATAAGAGGCCCCGACATGAACCAGCCCCGTCACTGGTTTATCAGGAAAATTCCTATTTGACGCTCTACGCGTCACATTGTCGGGGAGGACGCACAGCCGAAACCCCCAGCACGAAAATTGGGCCGGCCCACTTTATCATTCGTTTGTTTTTCATTTCTTCTTTATTTTTCACAAAATGTTCATACTTTTGCGAAGTATTTGAAACTACAAAAAAATCCCGTGTTTCTAAAATAATTTTAATAAATTAAAAAAAGATTGTTTTTTCGATTTTTACTTTTGAAAAAATATTAAAAATCATGTTTCCAAAATTTGTTCTGAATATAAAAAATGTTCCCATCTTTAATTTATCAGAACTCAAAAAATGTGCTCCTTTTCAAAATATGTTTGTGATTTTCAAAATAGGTTCGTGCTTTTGAAAAATTGTTTAGAATTTTGGAAAATATTCCCGTTATTGAATTTTGGACAGAAAGTTTAAAAAGGTTCGTGTTTTCAGGAAATGTTTGGGCTTTTTAAAAATAGTTTCAGTCAAAATATCTTCACTATTTCAAACGTGTTCGTGCTTTTCAATTTTTTGACATATTAGAATTGTTTGAGTAGTTCAAATCATTGTCCGATTTTCGAACATTATTCACTTCTTTTTTACAATTTCCACAATATATTAAAAAACTCAAAAGTATGAGGATTCCGCGTCGTTGTAAGTTCTTACCCTTGCACGCTCCTCATTGGTCGCTAACACTTGTGAGGTGCGCTTGTAGGTGTTCTCCTTAACAAGCCACAGGTCCGGAGTTTGATTCCTAGTGAGGGTGCGCTGTCTTTTGTTAATTTTTATATCCCATCGAGCGATCGGCGCGCTCACTATGGCAACCACCAATGGGCTGGCCCAGTCAGCGGGTCATGCATGCGTCGCTCGGCTATTTGATGCAGAATGCGTCAAATAGAACCCTCTGTTATAAGTTAGCTTTTCTTTAAACCTGTTTTTTCCGATTTTTTTGTAGTGGTCTTAAGCTCTTTTGTTCCTCTTTATTTCCTTTTTCCTTTTATTTTTCAATTTCTGCTTTTATTTTCATGTTTATTTTATTTTACTTTTTTCATGTTTCTTTTTTTATTTGGATAAATATGCAATTTTTTTAAAATGTGTGAACACTTTCTGAATAACATGTATGATTTTTTTTGAAATTTAAAAATTACACATATGTTTGTCTTAATTTTTACATCCCATCGTTGCGCTAGAGTATCGAGGCACGCTTGCTACAAGGATCACAAATGGGCTGGCCCAGTCAGCGGTCCGTCCGTGCGTCGCAATGCTAGCTTTTTTGAAAACTGCTTCTTCCCGGTATTTAGACACGAACTTCAGGTCTTTTTTTCTTCTTTGTTATCTTTACTTTTTTTTATATATTTCTACTTTTATTTTTACATGTTTCTCATGTCTGTCACCTTTTACATGTTTCTTTAAAATATTATTGACAAATATGAAAATAGTTTTTAAATATGTGAATACATTTTAAATGACATTTATGTTCTTCCAAAATTTAAAATTTTAGAAATTTTTAAAATGCATAAACACTTTTTTAATTTAAAATATATTTCCTATAAATGTGCCAACACTTTTTATAAAATGTATGAACACTTGCGTAATGTAATCTTTAATATCATTTAAAATTACATTATTATTTTTTAGATGAAGGCCATTTTTCTGTAATTACATGAAATTATATTTAATTATGTGTATACATTTTTAATTATATGGGCATTTTATAAAAACATGGAAGACTATTTTAAGTTATATGTACATTCTTAAATACATGGATATTTAATAAAAGTACTTGGACACCTTTTTTAAATGAAAATGAACATTTTGTATGAGTTTACGAAGAATATGTATTTTTTTTCGTGTGCATGCATTTTTTAATAGATGAATACTTTTAGTTATTTATTTTAATTGAAGATATATGAATTAGTGAGATATATAGAGACCATTATGTCCGCAGCAGGTTATCCATTCACAAAGCAAAAATAGGAAGAAACTAATTATTCAAGTTTGCTCTTTGCTCCCAGTCCACGTGAGAGCGAGAGATTGGCGACACAGCCTTAGCGCTTGCTAGAAACGAGGCACAGACGAGCCCCAGGCGGTTTGGTTTGAACCAAGAGGCCACCTATTTGACACTCACCAAATAGTCGAGGAAACGCCTGAACCACGTTATAGCATATGGGCCGGTCATGGTGCGTCCCATTGTGATGCTTGATTAGTTTCCTGGAAAGTATATTTAGATTGACAGGTCCAAAAACTCTAGTAAAAATAGAAAAATATAACATAAAACTAAGAAAATATTCACCTACATACATATGAATGTTCATAACCGCGAAGAAGAATGTTCACCATGTATTTGACATGTCTATAAGAAATTATATTAATGCATTGAAAAGTTCATGTGCTATAGAAAAAAGGTTCGTAGATTATAAAAGTTGTTCATACAACACGGGAAAAAATATTCAAAAGGAACGACAAAAAAATTAGAAAATGACTTAACATAAAATGGAAGTGAAAATAAAAAAATAAATGTCAAAAAGAATTAAAAAAGTAAATGAAAACCTATAGTGCTCGGCCCAGGACACACACATTCCACATGTTTGTCCAATATTTTGACGCCTTGAGCGTAAAATATGAATCACCTTGAATATCGAAATCACTAATTAAGGGGTACCCCTTGCAAAACTCACTCTCAATTTCTCTATGCTGACCACTTGTCGCAACCTGTTTTTTTCCTTTTTTCTCATAGATTTATTTTTCAATTACATTTTAACCGTGCGTCCAAATCACAAACCGTTTTCGCTCTTGGATTTCTTGCAACGAGATCTTCGAAACAAGATCCTATGTTAATAGGTTTCAACAAAAATTCAGGCAAAAACCAAAAAAAAACTGAAAAAGACTAAGAACCGGAAAAACCCTAAAGAACTGTTGTCTTTTTAACCTATTTGTTTCTAGCATAGTTGTGCTTTTTATATCATAAGAATAGCGTAACTAGCTATGATACATAGGCGCCGGGGGGGGGGGGGGGGGGGCTCTCCATTTTCATCAACAATCTTGTTTTTATATGACATTTGACGAAACTCATCCTAGTTCTGTCAAGTTTTCGATGTGATGGACCGCGGGTAATATTGATAAAAGTACAAGGTTATATGTTAGAAAATCATAATAGCCAAAAACTGAATAGGCTAAGGTACACAATATTTATGCAAAGTAAAGTTTTTTTTTGCAAGTATGGTATAATCTAGCTTATGAAAATCTGGCCCGCCAAAACTGTGTGCACTTCCCCGCCAAAAAAAAAACAGACAATTCGTGCATTGATACGTTACCCTCTACTAGGGTATTGGATTGTTATTTATGTTTGATTAAATTTCTTGGGTTGGTAATGACATGCATTTTTGTTGAACCAAAGATGAGATCATAATGTTGTTAACAAAAAAGAAGTAGGCCAGCTTCGGTACGGGAGCAGTGACAGAGGTATGTGGTTGTTTGATGGTCCATGGGCCTCAATGTAATTTTTATTATGTTTGCAGTGAGTTATACTTTCAGTGTATCTTTATAATAAATCTGATCCTTTTTAGGAGAAAAGTACATAGGTAATTTCTGGTTAAAAATAGTACATATGCATTTAGAATGAAACCGATATAACAAGGATTAAACCAACTAAGTCCACCGATTATGCCTAGGGTACTTTTTGTTTAAGTATCATCGTGCATGCAGCTCCACCAATTCTAGCTCGCGTTGTTGGTGGTATTGCAGGCCTTTCTGACTTCGCCGGGGCCAGTCCCGGTGAGCACCTCAATGCCTCCCATCTTCACCATAGCCCCCGCAAACCTGACCATCCACGCGATAGGGTTGGCGGCATTGTCGGCCACCATGGCCGCTGTCTTGTTGCCGGTCGTTGGCGTCTCATCCATTAGCGTCTGGTCTGACGTGAACAACACCTGCCCAGAGGCCACGTTTTTGTAGAACTGGTTGCTCAGCTTGTTCGGGTCTGTCACACGGTTGTTGCTCACGGAGATGAACCCCCCGCCATTCCTCGGAGGCGGGCACACCTTCTTCAGCTCTGTCGCGAAGGTGGCGTTCATAGTGGGGTCGACAGTAGGGTACAACCGCGGGGTGACGAAGTTGCAGTGCGTGAGGCCGAAGGAGTGCGCGCCGGGAGAGCACCACTAGGTCCTCGGCGTTGAGGCCCTTGGCGGCGAAGCTGTCAAGGAGTCTTGGAGCTGAAACGCGGGCGATGGGATGCCCTGGAAGACCTCGTCGGCGATTGACTGGAAGCCATCCAGGCGGCCGGATGGCATGTGGAAGGTGAACCCGCCCAAGGTGCAAGTGGAGTCGCGCGCCGCAAAGGCCAGGATGTCGGCACAGGAGACGACGCCCGGGCAGACGGCCTCCACGGCATCCTTGATCTTGTTCACGGCTTCGTATCCGCGCAAAGGGATTGTTGTTTTCTCAGTCTCTGGCTTGTTGGCCGTCGGGTCTAGCAGAATGGAGGCATCGCAACCCTGTAAAAAGTCATTTAATTATGAATATATGTTTCCGATTTGTGCATATTTTTGTTAGTAAAAGTTGATAGAATAAATACATTGCATAAACATGAAAATCAAGAAAAGTCTGATTGTACTATTTTCACCTAGACAGTTTTATTCTACTCTTGAATGTTAAAAAAAATGAGACCAACCCAAAGGCTAACCCAGGTGAACCCGCCCAAGGTGCAAGTGGAGTCGCGCGCCGCAAAGGCCAGGATGTCGGCACAGGAGACGACGCCCGGGCAGACGGCCTCCACGGCATCCTTGATCTTGTTCACGGCTTCGTATCCGCGCAAAGGGATTGTTGTTTTCTCAGTCTCTGGCTTGTTGGCCGTCGGGTCTAGCAGAATGGAGGCATCGCAACCCTGTAAAAAGTCATTTAATTATGAATATATGTTTCCGATTTGTGCATATTTTTGTTAGTAAAAGTTGATAGAATAAATACATTGCATAAACATGAAAATCAAGAAAAGTCTGATTGTACTATTTTCACCTAGACAGTTTTATTCTACTCTTGAATGTTAAAAAAAATGAGACCAACCCAAAGGCTAACCCTTGTTGGCTTTTTTTTATAGGAGAAACTCCGTGAGCACCGCGCGTTCGTGCCGGGACTCGAACTTGGGCGGGCTGGCAGAAATCTCAGCTGCCCAGCCAATAGGTCGACGCCCCGTCCTCTTCTACTCTTGAATGTTAGTAGTTAAAATTAGAAACTTCAATGCATGCTTTCGAGATAGTCTCACGTATTCAAGAAAGGATATAGGAGTAGTATATGTTTGTATAGAATGAAAATGTCACATATGAAATTTATTTAGATTTTCGAATGGAATCCAAAGTGTTTCAAACTGCCGTGGCATGTGTTTCGATAAAGGTACATACCCTGACAAAGCAATCGTGGAAGAAGAGGCGAACAAAGGCAGCACCAATGGTGGGGTCACTGCGGATCATGCCTTGGACGACGTTCCTCACCGTGTCCTCGGCTTTTGGGCACGACGAGTTGTAGAAGCTGTACTGCAGCCCGGCGGCGTTCGACACAGAGCTCAGCGCAGCGGCCATGAACGCCATGAGCACCACAACCTTGTTGGCTGCCATCGCGTACTATTTGTGTGTGTTTACTGAAAGAGACTTGCTGTAAGTGCTTGATGGTGACAATAGTGTGGTTTCGATGAGTATTTATAGATCACGAATCATCGTAAGACTACGAGGACGAACACGCTCATGCATGACCATAATTAATTAGCTAGTGTGTTCACTGGGTACAAAGAATATGTTCGAATGATTAGGAGGTTACCGTACCACACAGGTAGTTGAATTATTTGCAGCTAGAGACGCGTTGACAATGCCACATGATAGCGTATTTTTTCATGGAGGATTAGTAAAATCACAACTACACAATTAATCTGGATGATTAGTTTGTTACAGCATGTGGACTTTTTTTGGGTGGGGACAGCATGTTGACTTTTTTTTTCCAGAACGAAGGCTCGCGAAGAGCCCGACTTTGAATTAACCCACAAAAGAAAAAAAAAACCATCAACCGGTAAGAAATACAAACTCTGGATTACAACCTCGAGACAAACCAAATAGAAACAAGAAAAAAAAAACGGCACGATACAATGGCACCGGGAGCAGCTCACATGCCAGAGATACAACAAACTAAAAAGGATCAACAAGAGGCACCTAGCTTGAGGATGACAAGGCCTCTTGCTCGCGCGAAGCCGAGGAGAAGGGAAATGCCGGCAAAGGAGAGGAAGATCAGATGACCGAAAGGACAACCGTTGCCACAACACCTGGGACCCTGACGGAAACACCACCCTCCAGATCCATCGTTGAAGAAGGCTCCTGCCTCCTCGCCTGGCTCGAAAGGCATCGCACCGTTGACAAATGGACACGTTCACCCTAGAACCTGGATGAGTGGCACCGAAGGCAGCCACAGTATTGGAACCAGGCAGTCTCGTCCTGCCGTCAACTTCTCACCTGGAGCAGAACATCATCGAAAACCAAGGACCCAGGCGTGCAAGAGGAGAGTTGCCAGAATGGACTAAGGAACAACAGCCAGGACCAAGATCAAATTGAGGAGCTTTTACACAACCGGCTCGCTGGAGTGACACTGCCGGAAGGAATCCCTATCCCCTCCTGTCCAGTAACCACGGGCACCAAACTAGGATCACTACAGCCACACGGTGAGCACTCAAAATGGCCTGAACCAGGGGGGCACCACCACCATTGGAGTTATGCTGCTGCCGCAGACACCCACCGCACACATCACAACAAAGTCCAACTTCCCACCTTGCTCCCTAAGTAGCGCCTTCAAGAAGGATACGACGCCAAGGGCGTCGCTGCCGCCCAACAACGTCGGGGTTTTCACCTGGGAGGCACAAGGGGAAAGGGGGCGAGGAATATATACCTGATAGACGCTCCAGGTAGGTGCGCGGCGCTCGCGGGCGTCGCCACCGTCACAGCCAGACGAGCTGGCTAGGGATTTCTCCTGTCTATATTCCCGTCACTGCTCCCACCCGGAAGAGAACTGACGTCAAGGATGAAGCAGGCCAGAGCAGGGGGGAGGGACTTGCCGAATCCACAACTGAGGTTGGAAGGCGGCCATATCTAGCGCCGCTGAAGCCGAAGCGGAAGCTGCCACTGCCACGCCCTAGCCCGCATCCACCAGATAGCTCGCCGTCCACACGGTCGAGGGCACCGGCCCGCACATGCGCCACCATGCGCCGAGGATCCGGTGGCGCCAATCCAGCCGGGGCCGCCGCCCTGGGTCCCGAGGCCCCCCGCGAGCGATGTGGAGCAGCAGGAGAGGCCCCGCCGCCACCTTCTCTTGGGGGACGCAGTATTTAAAAAAATTCCTACGGTCACGCAAGATCTATCTAGGAGATGCATAGCAACGAGAGGGGAGAGTGTGTCTACGTACCCTCATAGACCGAAAGCGGAAGCGTTAAGTAACGCGGTTGATGTAGTCGAACGTCTTCGTGATCCAACCGATCCAGTACCGAACGCACGACACCTCCGCGATCTGCACACGTTCAGCTCAATGACGTCCCTCGTACTCTTGATCCAGCTAAGGCCGAGGGTGAGTTTCGTTAGCACAACGGCGTGTTGACGGTGATGATGAAGTTACCGATGCAGTGCTTCACCTAAGCACTATGACAATATGACCGAGGTGGAAAACTATGGAGGGGGGCACCACACACGGCTAAAGATCAACTTGTGTGTCTATGGGGTGCCCCCCTCCCCCGTATATAAAGGGGGGGGGAGGAGGAGGAGGGCCGGCCTCAAGGGGCACGCCCAAGGGGGAATTTCTACTCCTAGTAGGAGTAGGTTTCCTCCTTTCCTAGTCCAAGTAGGAGAAGAAGGAAGGACATGGAGAGGGAGAAGGAAAGAGGGGGGCGCCACCCCCTCCTAGTCCAATTTGGACCAGCCCATGGGGGGCGCGCTACCTCCCCTTGTGGCCCTTATCTCCTTTTCACTAAAGCCCAATAAGGCCCAATACTTCCCTCTGGTGAATTCCCATAGCTCCCCGGTTCTCCGAAAAATACCCGAATCACTCGAAACCTTTCCGATGTCTGAATATAGCCTTCCAATATATGAATCTTTACTCTCGACCATTTCGAGACTCCCCGTCATGTCCGTGATCTCATGCGGGACTCCGAACAAACTTCGGTCATCAAATCACATAACTCATAATACAAATCGTCATCCAACATTAAGTGTGCAGACCCTACGGGTTCGAGAACTATGTAGACATGATCGAGACACATCTCCGGTCAATAACCAATAGCGGAACCTGGATGCTCATATTGGCTCCTACATATTCTACGAAGATCTTTATCGATCAAACCGCATAACAACATATGTTGTTCCCTTTGTCATTGGTATGTTACTTGCCCGAGATTCGATTGTATCATCATACCTAGTTCAATCTCGTCACCAGCAAGTCTCTTTACTCGTTCCGTAATGCATCATCCCACAACTAACTCATTAGTCACATTGCTTGCAAGGCTTATAGTGATGTGCATTACCGAGAGGGCCCAGAGATACCTCTCAGACAATCGGAGTGACAAATCCTAATCTCGATCTATGCGAACTCAACAAACACCATCGGAGACACCTGTAGAGCATCTTTATAATCACCCAGTTACGTTGTGACGTTTGATAGCACACTAAGTGTTCCTCTGGTATTCAGGATTTGCATAATCTCATAGTTATAGAAACATGTATAAGTCATGAAGAAAGCAATAGCAATAAACTAAACAATCATAGTGCTAAGCTAACAAATGGGTCTAGTCCATCACATCATTCTCTAATGATGTGATCCCGTTCATCAAATGACAACACATGTCCATGGCTAGGAAACTTAACCATCTTTGATTAACGAGCTAGTCAAGTAGAGGCATACTAGGGAGACTCTGTTTGTCTAAGTATTCACACATGTACTAAGTTTCCGGTTCATACAATTCTAGCATGAATAATAAACATTTATCATGATATAAGGAAATATAAATAACAACTTTATTATTGCCTCTAGGGCATATTTCCTTCGGTCTCCCACCTGCACTAGAGTCAATAATCTAGTTCACATCGTCATGTGATTTCACACCAATAGTTCGTATCTTTATGTGATTAGTTCACATCTTCATGTGACTAATACCCAAAAGGGTTTACTAGAGTCAATAATCTAGTTCACATCGCTATGTTATTAACACCCAAAGAGTGATCATGTTTTGCTTGTAAGAGAAGTTTAGTCTGCAGGTCTGCAACATTCAGATCCGTATGTATTTTGCAAATTTCTATGTCTACAATACTCTACACGAAGCTACTCTAGCTAATTGCTCCCACTTCCAATATGTATCTAGATCGAGACTTAGAGTCATCTAGATCGGTGTAAAAAGCTTGCATCGACGTAACTTTTTACGACGAACTCTTTTATCACCTCCATAACCGAGAAATATTTCCTTAGTCCTCTAAGGATAATTTTGACTGCTGTCCATTGATCTACTCCTAGATCACTATTGTACTCCCTTGCCAAAATCATGCTAAGGTATACAATAGGTCTGGTACACAACATAGCATACTTCATAGAACCTATGACTAAGGCATAGGGAATGACTTTTCATTCTCTTTCTATTTTCTGCCGTGGTCGGGTTTTGAGTCTTTACTCAATTTCACACCTTACAACTCAGGCAAGAACTCCTTCTTTGACTGATCCATTTTGAACTCCTTCAAAATCTTATCAAGGTATGTACTCATCGAAATTCTTATCAAGCGTCTTGATCTATCTTTATAGATCTTGATGCCCAATATGTAAGTAGCTTTACAGGTAATTCTTTCTTTGAAAAACTCCTTTCGAATTCTCCTTTATGCTTTCCTGAAAATTCTACATCATTTCTGATCAACAATATGTCATTCACATATACTTATCAGAAAGGCTGTAGTGCTCCCACTCACTTTCTTGTAAATACAGGCTTCACCGCAAGTCTGTATAAAACTATATGCTTTGATCAACTCATCAAAGAGTATATTCCAACTCCGAGATGTTTGCACCAGTCCATAGATGGATCGCTAGAGCTTGCACACTTTGTTAACACCTTTAGGATTGACAAAACCTTCTGGTTGCATCATATACAACTCTTTTTTAATAAATCCATTAAGGAATGTAGTTTTGATATCCATTTGCTAGATTTCATAAAATGCGGCAACTGCTAACATGATTCAGACAGACTTTTAAGCATCGATACGAGTGAGAAAATCTCATCGTAGTCAACACCTTGAACTTGTCGAAAACCTTTTGCGACAATTCGAGCTTTGTAGATAGTAACACTACTATCAGCGTTCGTCTTCCTCTTGAAGATCCATTTATTCTGAATGGCTCACCGATCATCGGGCAAGTCAATCAAAGTCCATACTTTGTTCTCATACATGGATCCCATCTTAGATTTCATGGCCTTAAGCCATTTCACGGAATCTAGGCTCATCATCGCTTCCTCATAGTTCGTAGGTTCGTCATGGCCTAGTAACATGACTTCCAGAACAGGATTACCGTACCACTCTGGTGCGGAACGTACTCTGGTTAACCTACGAGGTTCGGTAGTAACTTGATCTGAAGTTTCATGATCATCATCATTAACTTCATCACTAATTGGTGTAGACATCACTGGAACTGATTTCAGTGATGAGCTACTTTCCAATTCGAGAGAAGGTACAATTACCTCATCAAGTTCTACTTTCCTCCCACTCATTTCTTTTGACAGAAACTCCATCTCTAGAAAGGATCCACTCTTAGCAACAAAGATCTTGCCTTCGTATATGTGGTAGAAGGTGTACCCAACAGTTCCTTTTGGGTATCCTATGAAGACACACTTTTCTGATTTGGGTTTGAGCTTATCAGGCTGAAACTTTTTCACATAAGCATCACAACCCCAAACTTTAAGAAACGACGGCTTAGGTTTCTTGCTAAACCACAGTTCATACGGTGTCATCCAATGGATTTTTAGACGGTGCCCTATTTAACATGAATGCAGCTGTCTCTAATGCATAACCCCAAAACGATAGTGGTAAATCGGTAAAAGACATGATAGATCGCACCATATCTAATAAAGTACGTTATGACGTTCAGACACTCCATTACGCTGTGGTGTTCCAGGTGGCGTGAGTTGCGAAACTATTCGACATTGTTTCAATTGAAGGCCAAACTCGTAACTCAAATATTTCTGCTCTGCGATCAGATTGTAGAAACTTTATTTTCTTGTTACGATGATTCTCCACTTCACTATGAAATTCTTTGAACTTTTCATACATTTCAGACTTGTGTTTTATTAAGTAGATATACTCATATATGCTCAAATCATCTGTGAAGGTCAGAAAATAACGATACCCGCCGCGAGCCTCAACACTCATTGGGTCGCATACATCGGTATGTATTATTTCCAATAAGTCAGTGGCTCGCTCCATTATTCCGGAGAATGGAGTCTTAGTCATCTTACCGATGAGTCATGGTTCGCAAGCATCAAATGATTCATAATCAAGTGATTCCAAAAGTCCATCCGCGTGGAGTTTCTTCATGCGCTTTACACCAATATGACCTAAATGGCAGTGCCACAAGTATGTTGCACTATCATTCACTAGTACAGCGAGCTCCTAAACAAACGGTTTTAACCCCTTTCCGCGACGGCATTTGGAACTGTCGCCAAGTGAGTGTGAGCGATAGGGGGGGTCCTTCCCACACGATCCTGAAACCATCGGGGATATGCCCTCCTGGCACACATGTTCGGCAAAATGAGATCGTGTGCGACCGGCGAGCGCTCAAATACGGAAATACGTACAATAGAGCTAAAAAAAATACAATTATACGGCAAAATTGTTTCCGGTCGCAAGTACATCCCACACAGTCAGTCCCCGCTAAACGTTTCCGTTCGCATGACATCCCACACAGTTGCTCCAAGGAAAACGTTTCCGTTCATAGGTACATCACACACAATTTTTCCCGTTAAATTGCTTGCATTATTGAATATATCACACACAATCCATGGAAGAAACTGTGTGGCAAAGGCTGTGCATCACACACAATTTTCATGTGATAAATTTTTGAGCAAGGTGGCCTAACGCAAACAGTTTTCAAGAGAAAGTCGTGTGTGATTGTTCATTGATCCAACACGGTTTATTCCTAGAAACGGTGTGCGCAGCCTAAGGTCATCGCCCACAGTATTTTTTCAACAACCGTTTGCAATAGCAAAACCCAATTAGCAGGCTAATTATCTGATTATTCATAATCCATTTATTAATATAATTGATAGTTCATATTAAACACACAATATATTTCATTTTCATAATTGAAATACATCAGAGTACAACATCATATAGCTTCAGCACTCAGCTACCCCATTACACAACTACACCAGGACCAAGTTTCACATGCAACATCTATAATCTTTCGAAATTAGCATCATAGACGGTACATAGACAAATGTATCTCATCTGGAAAACTGCTGAAGCAGAAGGCGAATATTGAGCCTTCATTGATGTTGAAGGTCTTTGTAACTTTAGGCCAGTGCCTGTGGATGATTGACCGTCCATCCTACGTCCTCTTCAGGAACACTTCAATATTGAACCTTGGGTGTTGTATGAATACCTTCCTCGCCTCCTGACCATACAGGTGGTTTGAGAGGTAATCATCAGTGAACTGCTTTGGAAAGGCCTGAAAAACAAGGATGTGCATAAATATCTTCTCTATATTGGAAATAGGGCAAAGGAATAAAAAAGGCAAGGTATAATAGTTAGTACCATCCTGTAGTGAACTGATGTCTTCTTCATTGTGCAGATAAAAATCTTGTTGTTTTTTGTCGCTAATTTCTTTATCCTAACAATCTTTCTAAGTTTCTTGACTTGACTGATATTCATGGACAACTCATTTCTCCATATGCAAAAAGGGTCGAACAGTGGGTCAAAACCTCTGACAGCAGGACCTACATGTGCAAGACCAAATTGTTAAAAACATAAATATTAGAATGGTTCCTGCAATTGCACAATAATGTGCTATTAGACAACGAACCATGCATGTGCTAACCTCGATTGTAAACCTCAGTGCTTCCCATTGTTTCCCTGCAACGCATATAAGGTAGTTAGTCATCAGGTTAAGTAAGGGTTCACATGCTATCAGTAAAATATGTTGATGAAAAATAATCACATTACAGATTTATCAGATTAATTGAAGCCACGCGGAAACCCATTTATCCAAACCAAGCATGATTAAGAACTAGGAAATATAGCACTTGTATATGTTTCTCATGTATTAAGTGCAGCCAAATTCGATGTATTCCTCACATGCACAACAATACAAAATTCTACCCACGACAATTGGACATCGTATTGCAGAATTGAACCAAGCAGTTAACTAAACACCACAACAAATGAACCAAACATTAACTGAGCACCACATTGCACAATATAACACACTCCTAATAGAATATCAGACAGTTAACCAAACAGTTAACTACATCCAATTGTAGCAATTGTATTTGTTTCTCATGTATTTACTACAGCCAAATCCAATTTATTCCTCACATGGTATACAATAACAGAATGCACCCGCAATTTTGTAAAGATAAATTCGATTTATTTCTCACATGGAAGACAATACAAAATTGTAGCCTGAAGAATTGAACACCACATTTGCAGAATTGAACCAAACAGTTAACTGAAGATGACAACTAATTAACAAAACAGTTAATAAGTGAGCACCACACTTCACGGCATATAGAACATATACACTAGAGCAAAAGATTGCATGGTAAAATTAGATAGCACAATTCACTAGAATTTGTGAAGGAAAGGCAGGAGCAGCACACGCAATGGGTAAACCGAGCATGCTTAACTGGCGTAGCTAGCAAATGGCAAGGTGCTCCTTCAAGATCTGGGGGTCGGCACGAATGGCAGCCATCGCGACCTCATCCGCGCATGCGGCCGTGATTTGCTTCTCCACTGCCAAATGCTCCCTGAGGTCCTGGCTATACTGCATGCACCATGGCTTAGGCCGGTGCTTATTTGGTGGAGGGGTCGATGATTTGGGTGGAAGGTGTCGCGCTCGCGCCCGTGGTAGGGGCATGTAGAATGTGGAAGGAGGAGGAGGATGGGGGTCGGGTGTGGATTACGTGCTTGAATAGGCGAGGCCGAGGAGCGTGAAGGAGGGTCGCCGGCGAGGAGGCGGTGGTGCTGCAAGCAAGGAGTGAAGACTTCAACTTGAAAAGGAAGGCAGAAAGAGGGGAAATGTGGCTTTTGGTAAGGGGAAGGGGGCGGGGGAGGTAGATATTTCCATGGAAGCCAAAAATTTGGAATCGCTTCAGCCAAAAAACTGGCGCGCAAAGTGTCATCAAACACGGTCCCTTATTCAGACACGGTCCAAACATATTTTGTGCTGCATCTCACACGGTCGGTTATAATAAACTGTGTGGGATCTACTTGATTTTTCGTCTTGATTTGAATTACATAATGGGGTCACAGCGGCCATGGATGGTGTTTGAATTGCTAGACCTTTTATCTGTAGTGATCATAAAAGAATTCGAATTATTCTAGGTTCGCTTGGACATTTTTATGCATTAAGTGAGTTTTCAATGTATTTATGTGCATAATTCAAATTTGAACTACATGCACATGCTCCAGTGCATGTAAATTCTTTGAAAAAACAAATATGTTTCCATGGTTGCATGCTTAGGTCCCATGCACGAAATGGGAATGAATTTCAAATACCATGGCACTGTTGCTTGCCGGCACAACATTGGGATGCCTGGTTTTTAAAATTCTAGTAAATCCAAAACTCGTCTGAAATTCATAAAACTTGGCATGCTATCATGAAGTGGCATCAACATGCCATGGTATAAATTTTGTCCCATTTGGGGCAGGTTTGGGTATATGCTTCTCACAAACCGGAGCTTCTCACAACAAGCATGATGATTTTCGGTAGGGAACGTCCCACCTTTGGGGACGAAACGATATCCATTGCCTCTTATTGCTTTCAATTTTTTTTCTCGTCTCAACATATAACAACAGGAGTGTTGTGTGATATTTTGTGATTTTTCAGGATTCATTTGGACATTTTTATGCATTAACTGAGTTTTCAATGCATTTATGTGCATAATTCAAATTTGAACTACATGCACATGCTCCAGTGCATATAAATTGGTTGAAAAATCAAATATGTGTCCTTGGGTGCATGCTTAGGTCCCATGCAACAAATGGGAATGAATTTCAAACACCAGGGCACCATTGATTGCTGGCAAAACATTGAGATGCCTGGTTTTTAAATTCTAGTAAATCCAAAACTCGTCTGAAATTCATGAAACTTGGCATGCTATCATGAAGCGACATCAACATGTCATGGTACAAATTTTGTCCCATTTGGGGCAGATTTGGGTATATGCTTCACACAAACCGGAGTTTCTCACAACAAGCATGATGGTTTTCGGTAGGGAATGTCCCACCTTTGGGGATGAAACGATATACATTGCCTCTTATTGCTTTCAATTTTTTTTTCATGTCAACATAGAACTACAGGAGTGTTGAGTGAACTTTTGTGATTTTTTGGGGTTCGTTTGGATATTTTTATGCATTAGGTGAGTTTTCAATGCATTTATGTGCATAATTCAAATTTGAACTACATGCACATGCTCCAGTGCATATAAATTGGTTAAAAAATCAAATATGTGTCCTTGGGTGCATGCTTAGGTCCCATGCAAGAAATGAGAATGAATTTCAAACACCAGGGCACCGTTGATTACCGGCAAAACATTGAGATGCCTGGTTTTTAAATTCTAGCAAATCCAAAATTCTGTTGACCATTCACGTGATGCTACATGTCTTGGTTTTAATGGTTGTAGGAGGTGCCATGCGGACAGCTGCTTGACCTTGACTGAACGGGAGGTGTGCGAACGCCATCCGGTGCGCAGGCTGACCGAGAGGCGTGCAAGCTGTCCTCGAGTGCGTAGGCTCACCGGGAAGCGTGCGAGCTGTACGCTGCGTAGGCTCACTAGGAAGCGAGCCCTTTGACTTCCATGGCCGTCCGCCTTTCTCGCTTCCTCTCCATTAATGGCGCCCAAGCCGAAGTTTAATTCACTTTTTAAATATAGAACACTCATCGCAAACGTTTTAGTTAGAACACCCGTATGCAAACCGACAGCTTCCCCAGGAAGCCATGAGAAAATGTGCCGAGCAGGATTTCTGCAGCTCTTGATCGCAAACGATTTAGATAGAATACCCATATGCGAAGGGAGAGCAGCGCAAGATTTGTTCATCCCTTCAACGCAAACGGTTGTTTTGGATGACCCGTGTGCAACCACGTACAAAAAATTCGGTAAGATTTGCATCTGTCATATTGGGTATGTTGCCATTTGTCAAACTAGAAATGTTTACATTTGTTGATCTAGTAACGTTGCCATTTGTCAATCCTTGTAACACTGCGATTTGTCAAAATATACAGCTAGAAATCATTAGCACTATGTAATTTTTGCAACTAAAATTCAATAATTAAGCATGGATTTCATCCATAGATTAATCAGTCGTTCTTAATTTATACAAACAGTTCAACTCGACAACTGAACTGACCAAACTTCTCCCCAATTGTTGCCAACCACGTACTGAAATAGCTAGTTCAACTGTATATACAAGCTAATTTTAAGTATGTTGTACAGTTCGACCACACATCTATAGTCAGATGAACTGAACAGAATAGCCCCTAAATACTACTACTACCATGAAGGGGCTTTGTGCTACTTCCGGCAGCTTCTCCTCTGCCGAGTGCGCTCAGTAAGAGGCGGCGGAGGAGGAGGAGCCTACCAACGAGCTGGACAAATGTAATATGGTGCCTGCCGCTGCTGCACGTTCAGCGACACTCGCCAGCTCGAACGCCCACTGCCGCTCCAGACAATCCCTCTCGAAGCGGCCGAACTGCTCGTAGATCTCCTGATTCCTCGCCTCTGTGTCGGCGTGTGTTGCGGCCACGGCAGCGGTAAGACTCTTTGCGTGCTCGACGAGGTGCTCCTCCTCCTCCCGCAGGAACTCGATGTAGCGCGCAAGGTCGCTGACGTACGTGCGGGCCTCCACCTCCGCCTCCCTCCTTCGGGCGGCGGTGGCGGAGCGGGTGATGATCCCGGCGGTCGACGGTGGGCTGGCGGCCACGGTGGCCGACGATGGGGTGGCGGCCACGACAGCCACCTCCCGCCTTCGGGCCGCGACGGTGGAGCGGGAGATGGCCCTGGCTTTCGAAGGTGGTGTGGCGGCAACGGCGGCCAGCAACAGCAGCCGACCGGCAGCGGCGGCGGAGCGTGTGGTGGGTGTTCCGCGCACACCCAACAGGGACGCCACACGCACTACACTACGCCGGGGACTGCGCCGCCGCCGCGGTGTAGCCTCCCAGTTGGAGCTGTCCTCTGATGATGGCAGAGTGGCTGAGCAATGACGACGGACCGGTGCCATTAGCGATTGTGGGAGAAGCAGACAAGATAAGCTACATGGAGGGAGGGGAAAATGCGACGCCGGACTCGCCGGCCGTGAGGTTTTTTTATAGCAGGCCAGCAACCATTGGGATTTTGGGGGATTTCACCGAGTCGGGCGGGAAGCTTGCGCGTGAACCTGCGAGGTTGCATGGGAACGGGCTCACCGATGATTCATTGGCGCCACCGTTTGGCCAAAAGAACGCCCCCGCGCACTGCGCAATCTTGCGTTGTAAGCCGTCTGTGGCATCGAGGTGACAAGACGTGCGAGAGGAGGACGAGAGGACACGTACACATACAATTAATAAAAAACGTTTGCGATTTAATTAGCTACTATACCCCCGTCCTGGTTTATAAGTAGGATTTAACTAATAAAATACGAATGCATGTCGCCATAGATTATATTGTTGGAGTCGTATTTGAACATAGTTTCCAGCTATACAATTTTTGTAACATGCATTAACACTTTTTTGGTTAAATTTAAGGTTATACACCAGCAAGCGTTTGCCCACAATACACATGGTTATTCCATCACAAAAAGCTCTAATGGATCAACTGTCTACCATGTATCGCACACGCAACTCTAATCTGATTCGTGCTTGATGTCTCCGACATCGCTCGCATAGTTCGTCTTATTTGCCACGTATCTCTGTGCCGTCCTCTGCTCGTGTCCCTCGGCAAGCTCTGCTCACCGTTAGGCGCTGCGGCGCGCTCTGTCGCATCCGTTGGCGCGCTCTGCTCGCGTCCCCCAGCGTGCTCGGCTTGTGGACAACTTTTCCTTGAGGCGACCGCGGAGTGCTCTGCTCGCGTCCCTCCGCGCATGCTCTGCCAGCGGTTGGGCGTGCGCACGATCATGTCGGGGGCCCCATATGCATGCGGTTGCACCGCACGCGTTCCCACGCGATGCAGTTACGTGCGACATGATGGAGTTACGCGCTGCAAATTAGAACTGCCAACAGGGCCTGCCGATATTCCTGGCCGTCCGGCTTCCCCTTTAATTCCCGCGGACATTATAACCTTAGTCTC
Organism: Triticum aestivum; assembly: GCF_018294505.1. Taxonomy (NCBI): domain Eukaryota; kingdom Viridiplantae; phylum Streptophyta; class Magnoliopsida; order Poales; family Poaceae; genus Triticum; species Triticum aestivum. The sequence continues at coordinate 63,362,550 of NC_057794.1, read as the reverse complement.
TTCAACCTTTCGATCGTGCCCCACAACACAACAAGCACACCCACGGCGACACATAGAGAGGGGATGTCCGGCGGCGCTGCAATGTGATACGTCTCCAACGTATCTATAATTTTTTATTGCTCCATGCTATTATATTCTCTATTTTGGATGTTAATGGGCTTTATTTTACACTTTTATATCATTTTTGGGACTAACCTACTAACCGGAGGCCCAACCTAAATTGCTGTTTTTTTTGCCTATTTTAGGGTTTCGAAGAAAAGGAATATCAAACGAAGTCCAAACGGAATGAAACCTTCGGGAATGTGATTTTCTCAACAAACGTGATCCAGAAGACTTGTAGTATGCGTCAAGAAACAAATGAGACGGCCACGAGGCAGGGGGCACGCCTACCCCCCTGGGCGCGCCCTCCACCCTCGTGGGACCCTTGTTGCTCCACTAACGTATTTCTTCCTCCTATATATATCCACGTACCCCCAAACATCCAGGAGCACCACGAAAACCTAATTCCACCACCGCAACCTTCTGTACCCGAGAGATCCCATCTTGGGGCCTTTTTTGGAGCTCCACCGGAGGGGGCATTGATGACCCACAAGTATAGGGGATCTATCATAGTCCTTTCGATAAGTAAGAGTGTCGAACCCAACGAGGAGCAGAAGGAAATGAAAAGCTGTTTTCGGCAAGGTATTCTCTGCAAGCACTGAAATTATAGTTAACAGATAGTTTTGTGATAAGATAATTTGTAACGAGCAACAAATAACAAAAATAAATAAAGTACAGCAAGGTGGCCCAATCCTTTTTGTAGCAAAGTACAAGCCTGGACAAACTCTTATATAGAAGAAAGCGCTCCCGAGGACACACGGAAATTATCGTGAAGTTAGTTTTCATCACGTTCATATGATTCGCGTTCGGTACTTTGATAATCTGATATGTGGGTGGACCGGTGCTTGGGTGCGGTCCTTACTTGGACAAGCATCCCACTTATGATTAACCCCCATTGCAAGCATCCGCAACTACAACAGAAGTATTAAGGTAAACCTAACCATAGCATGAAACATATGGATCCAAATCAGCCCCTTACGAAGCAACGCATAAACTAGGGTTTAAGCTTCTGTCACTCTAGCAACCCATCATCTACTTATTACTTCCCAATGCCTTCCTCTAGGCCCAAATAATGGTGAAGTGTCATGTAGTCGACGTTCACATAACACCACTAGAGGAGAGACAACATACATCTCATCAAAATATCGAACGAATACCAAATTCACATGACTACTAATAGCAAGACTTCTCCCATGTCCTCAGGAACAAACGTAACTACTCACAAAGCATATTCATGTTCATAATCAGAGGGGTATTAATATGCATATAGGATCTGAACATATGATCTTCCACCAAATAAACCGGCTAGCATCAACTACAAGGAGTAATCAACACTACTAGCAACCTATAGGTACCAATCCCAGACTTAGAGACAAGAATTGGATACAAGAGATGAACTAGGGTTTGAGAGGAGATGGTGCTGGTGAATATGTTGATGGAGATTGGCCCCCTCCCGATGAGAGGAGCGTTGGTGATGACGATGGTGATGATTTCCCTCTCTTGGAGGGAAGTTTCCCCGGCAGAACAGCTCCGCGAGAGCCCTAGATTGGTTCCGCCAAGGTTCCGCCTCGTGGCAGCGGAGTCTCGTCCCGAAAGCTTGCTTATGATTTTTTCCAACGAAAGACTCCATATAGCAGAAGATGGGCACCGGAGGGCCACCAGGGGGCCCGCGAGGCAGGGGGCGTGCCCCGACCCTCGTGGCCAGGGTGTGGGCCCCCTCTGGAACTTCTTGCGCTCAGTATTTTTTATATATTCTAAAAATAGCTTCCGTGAAGTTTAAGGACTTTTGGAGCTGTGCAGAATAGGTCTCTAATATTTGCTCCTTTTCTAGCCCAAAATCCCAGCTGCCAGCATTCTCCCTCTTTATGTAAACCTTGTAAAATAAGAGAGAATAGGCATAAGTATTGTGACATAATGTGTAATAACAGCCCATAATGCAATAAATATCGATATAAAAGCAAGATACAAAATGGACGTATCAGGCATCGATCACGGAGGGCCTCTACATCAACTCCATGGCCTCTCTGATGATGTGTGAGTAGTTTACTTCAGACTTTCGGGTCCATAGTTATTAGCTAGATGGCTTCTTCTCTCTCTTTGGATCTAAATACAAAGTTCTCCTCGATCTTCTTGGAGATCTATTCAATGTAATCTTCTTTTGTGGTGTGTTTGTCGAGATCCGATGAATTGTGGGTTTATGATCTAGATTATCTATGAACAATATTTGATTCTCCTCTGAATTCTTTTATGTAAGATTGGTTTATCTTTGCAAGTCTCTTCGAATTATTAGTTTGGTTTGGCCTACTAGATTGATCTTTCTTGCAATGGGAGAAGTGCTTAGCTTTGGGTTCAATCTTGCGGTGCTCGATCCCAGTGACAGAAAGGGAACCGACAGGTATTGTATTGTTGCCATCGAGGATAAAAAAGATGAGGTTTATATCATACTTCATGAGTTTATCCCTCTACATCATGTCATCTTCCTTAAAGCATTACTCTGTTCTTATGAAATTAATACTCTACATGCATGCCGGATAGCGGTCGATGTGTGGAGTAATAGTAGTAGATGCAGAATCATTTCGGTGTACTTGTCGCGGACGTGATGCCTATATACATGATCATACCTAGATATTCTCATAACTATGCTCAATTCTATCAATTGCTCGACAGTAATTCGTTTACCGACCATAATACTTATGCTCTTGAGAGAAGCCACTAGTGAAACCTATGGCCCCCGGGTCTATCTTCCATCATATTAATCTTCCAATACTCAGTTATTTCTATTGCCATTTATTTTACTTTGCATCTTTATTCTCTTTATCATAAAAATACCAAAAATATTATCTTATCATATCTATCAAATCTCACTCTCGTAAGTGACCGTGAAGGGATTGACAACCCCTTTATCGCATTGGTTGCGAGGTTCTTATTTTTTGTGTAGGTGCGTGGGACTTGAGCGTGATCTCCTACTAGATTGATACCTTGGTTCTCAAAAATTGAGGGAAATAATTATGCTACTTTACTGCATCACCCTTTCCTCTTCAAGGGAAAACCAACGCAGTGCTCAAGAGGTAGCAAGAAGGATTTCTGGCGCCGTTGCCGGGGAGATTCGCGCCAAGTCAAGTCAAGCACAGGTCAAGACATACCAAGTACCCATCACAAACTCTTATCCCTCGCATTACATTATTTGCCATTTGTCTCTCATTTTCCTCTCCCCCACTTCACCATTGTCGTTTTATTCGCCCTCTTTTCCTCTCTCTCTCCCTCTCTTTCCATTCCCTTCTCTTTTTCTATCTGCCTTTTTGCCCGTTTCTTGTTTGCTTGTGTGTTGGATTGCTTGCTTATCACGATGGCTCAAGATAATACTAAATTGTGTGACTTTTCCAATACCAACAACAATGATTTTCTTAGCACTCCGATTGCTCCTCTTACCGATGCTGAATCTTGTGAAATTAATACTGCTTTGATGAATCTTGTCATGAAAGATTCATTTTATGGCCTTCCTAGTGAAGATGCCGCTACCCATCTAAACAACTTTGTTGATTTGTGTGATATGCAAAATAAAAAAGATGTGGACAATGATATTGTTAAATTGAAGCTATTTCCTTTTTCCCTTAGAGATCGTGCTAAAGCTTGGTTTTCGTGTTTGCCTAAAAATAGTATTGATTCATGGAATAAGTGCAAAGATGCTTTTATGTCTAAGTATTTTCCTCCCGCTAGGACCATCTCTCTTAGAAACGATATTATGAATTTTAAGCAACTTGATCATGAACATGTTGCACAATCTTGGGAGAGCATGAAATTAATGATACGTAATTGCCCTACACATGGTTTGAATCTTTGGATAACTATACATAATTTTTATGCCGGATTGAATTTTGCTTCTAGAAATCTTTTAGATTCGGCCGCGAGAGGCACTTTTATGGAAATCACTTTAGGAGAAGCTACTAAACTCCTAGACAATATTATGCTTAATTATTCTCAATGGCACACCAAAAGATCTACTAGTAAAAAAGTGCATGCAATTGAAGAGATTAATGTTTTGAGTGGAAAGATGGATGAACTTATGAAATTGTTTGCTAATAAGAGTGTTTCCTATGATCCAAATGATGTGCCTTTGTCTACTTTGATTTAGAATAATAATGAATCTATGGATGTGAATTTTGTTGGTAGGAACAATTTTGGTAATAACGTGTATAGAGGTAATTTTAATTCTAGGACGTTTCCTAGTAATTGCTATAATAATTATGGTAATTCCTACAACAATTCTTATGGAAATTTTAATAATATGCCCTCTGATTTTTAATCTAATATTAAAGAATTTATTACTTCGCAAAAGAGTTTCAATGCTTTGATTGAAGAAAAACTGCTTAAGATTGATGAATTGGCTAGGAACGTTGATAGAATTTCTCTTGATGTTGATTCTTTGAAACTTAGATCTATTCCACCTAAGCATTATATCAATGAGTCTCTCAAAGCCATGAGAATTTCCATTGATGAGTGCAAAGAAAGAACCGCTAGGATGCGTGCTAAGAAAGATTGCTTTGTGAAAGCGTGTTCTTCTAGTTTTCATGATAATAAGGATGAAGATCTAAAAGTTATTGATGTGTCCCCTTTGTTTTTCAATATGAATCTTGATAATGATGGGATTAAAGATGAGCCACCTTTACCTAGAAGGCGTTCCCAAAATTCCGAGTCTTTAGATCTTGATGCAAAAAATGTTAAAAGTGAGATTGAAGAGATCAAAACTTTAAATTGCAATGAACCCACTATCTTGGATTTCAAGGAATTTAATTATGATAATTTCTCTTTGATAGATTGTATTTCCTTGTTGCAATCCGTGCTAAATTCTCCTCATGCTTATAGTCAAAATAAAGCTTTTACTAAACATATCGTTGATGCTTTGATGCAATCTTATGAAGAAAAACTTGAGTTGGAAGTTTCTATCCCTAGAAAACTTTATGATGAGTGGGAACCTAATATGAAAATTAAAATTAAATATCATGAGTTCTATGCTTTGTGTGATTTGGGTGCTAGTGTTTCCACGTTTCCAGAAACTTTGTGTGATTTGTTAGGTTTCCGTGATTTTGATGATTGTTCTTTAAACTTGCACCTTGCGGATTCCACTATTAAGAAACCTATGGGAAGAATTAATGATGTTCTTATTGTTGCAAATAGTAACTATGTGCCCGTAGATTTCATTGTTCTTGACATAGATTGCAATCCTTCATGTCCTATTATTCTTGGTAGACCTTTCCTTAGAACGATTGGTGCAATTATTGATATGAAGGAAAGGAATATTAGATTCCAATTTCCGTTAAGGAAAGGCATGGAAAAATTACCTAGAAAGAAAATTAAATTACCATATGAATCTATTATGAGAGCTACTTATGGATTGCCTACCAAAGATGGCAATACCTAGATCTATTCTTGATTTTATGCCTAGCTAGGGGCGTTAAACGATAGCGCTTGTTGGGAGGCAACCCAATTTTATTTTTATTACTTGCTTTTTGCTCCTGTTTAGTAATAAATAATTTATCTGGCCTCTGTTTTGGTTGTGTTTTTTGTGTTTAATTAGTGTTTCTACCAAGTAGAACCGTTGGGAAGACTTGGGGAAAGTCTTTTTGATCTTGCTGTAAAAAACAGAAACTTTAGCGCTCACGAGAATTGCTGCCATTTTTATTTGGAAAGCGCTATTTAGTTAATTATTTTTTAAGATGATTAATCGGTAAATTACTCACGTCCAGAAATTTATTTTAGAATTTTTGGGGTTCCAGAAGTTTGAGTTAGCTATAGATTACTACAGACTGTTCTGTTTTTGACAGATTCTGTTTTTCGTGTGTTGTTTGCTTATTTTGAGGAATCTATGGCTAGTAAAAGAGTTTATAAACCATAGAGAAGTTGTAATACAGTAGGTTTAACACCAACATAAATAAATAATGAGTTCATTACAGTACCTTGAAGTGGTGTTTTGTTTTCTTTCGCTAATGGAGCTCATGAGATTTTCTATTTTGAGTTTTGTGTTGTGAAGTTTTCAAGTTTTGGGTAAAGATTTGATGGATTATGGAACAAGAAGTGGCAAGAGACTAAGATTGGGGATGCCCATGGCACCCCAAGGTAAAATTCAATGACACCAAAAAGCCTAAGCTTGTGGATGCCCCGGAAGGCATCCCCTCTTTCGTCTTCGTCTATCGGTAACTTTACTTGGAGCTATATTTTTATTCACCACATGATATGTGTTTTGCTTGGAGCATGCTGTATGATTTGAGTCTTTGCTTTTTAGTTTACCACAATCATCCTTGCTGTACACACCTTTTGAGAGAGACTCACATGATTGGGAATTTATTAGAATACTCTATGTGCTTCACTTATATCTGTTGAGCTATATAGTTTTTGCTCTGGTGCTTCACTTATATCTTTTAGAGCACGGTGATGGTTTTATTTTATAGAAATAATTGATCTCTCATGCTTCACTTATATTATTTTGAGAGTCCTTTAGAACAACATGGCAATAATAAAAACTTTCATACAAGTGCATTGAATACTATGAGAAGTTTGATACTTGATAATTGTTTTGAGATATGGAGATGGTGATATTAGAGTCATGCTAGTTGAGCAGTTGTGAATTTGAGAAATACTTGTGTTAAAGTTTGTGATTCCCGTAGCATGCACGTATGGTGAACCGTTATGTGATGAAGTCGGAGCATGATTTATTTATTGATTGTCTTCCTTATGAGTGCCGGCCGGGGACGAGCGATGGTCTTTTCCTACCAATCTATCCCCCTAGGAGCATGCGCGTAATACTTTGCTTTGATAACTTGTACATTTTTGCAATAAGTATGTGAGTTCTTTATGACTAATGTTGAGTCCATGGATTATACGCACTCTCACCCTTCCACCATTGCTAGCCTCTCTAGTATCGCGCAACTTTCGCCGGTACCATAAACCCACCATATACCTTCCTCAAAACAGCCACCATACCTACCTATTATGGCATTTCCATGGCCATTCCGAGATATATTGCCATGCAACTTTCCATCGTTCCGTTATTATGACACGCTTCATCATTGTCATATTGCTTGCATGATCATGTAGTTGAAATCGTATTTGTGGCAAAGCCACCATTCATATTTTTCATACATGTCACTCATGCATCATTGCACATCCCGGTACACCGCCGAAGGCATTCACATAGAGTCATATCTTGTTCTAAGTATCGAGTTGTAATTTTTGAGTTGTAAGTAAATAAAGTGTGATGATTATCATTATTAGAGCATTGTCCCAGTGCGGAAAGGATGATGGAGACTATGATTCCCCCACAAGTCGGGATGAGACTTCGGACGAAAAAGAAAAAAAAGAAAAGAGGCCAAAAAGAAAAAAAGGAAAGAATGCCCAAAGAAAAAAAAGGAGAAAATGAGAGAAAAAGAGAGAAGGGACAATGTTACTATCCTTTTTCCACACTTGTGCTCCAAAGTAGCACCATGATCTTCATGATAGAGAGTCTCCTATGATATCACTTTCATATACTAGTGGGAATTTTTCATTATTGAACTTGGCTTGTATATTCCAATGATGGGCTTCCTCAAATTGCCCTAGGTCTTCATGAGCAAGCAAGTTGGATGCACACCCACTTAGTTTCTTTTGTTGAGCTTTCATACACTTATAGCTCTAGTGCGTCCGTTGCATGACAATCCCTACTCACTCACATTAATATCTATTAATGGGCATCTCTATAGCCCGTTGATACGCCTAGTTGATGTGAGACTTCTCCTTTTTGTCTTCTCCACAACCACCATTCTATTCCACCATATAGTGCTATATCCATGGCTCACGCTCATGTATTGCGTGAAGATTGAAAAGTTTGAGAACATCAAAAGTATGAAACAATTGCTTGGCTTGTCATCGGGGTTGTGCATGATTTAAATATTTCGTGTGGTGAAGATAGAGCATAGCCAGACTATACGATTTTGTAGGGGTAACTTTATTTGGCCATGTTATTTTGAGAAGACATAATTGCTTAGTTAGTATGCTTGAAGTATTATTATTTTTATGTCAATATTAAACTTTTATCTTGAATCTTATGGATCTGAACATTCATGATACAATAAAGAAAAATTACATTGAGAAATATGTTAGAAAGCATTCCACATCAAAAATTCTTTTTTTATCATTTACCTACTCGAGGACGAGCAGGTATTAAGCTTGGGATGCTTGATATGTCTCCAACGTATCTATAATTTTTGATTGCTCCATGCTATTATATTATCTATTTTGGATGTTAATGGGCTCTATTTTACACTTTTATATCATTTTTGGGACTAACCTACTAATCGGAGGCCCATCCCAAATTATTGTTTTTTTGCCTATTTTAGGGTTTCGAAGAAAAGGAATATCAAATGGAGTCCAAATGGAATGAAACCTTCGGGAATGTGATTTTCTCAACAAACGTGATCCAGGAGACTTGGAGTATGCTTCAAGAAACAAACGAGGCGGCCACGAGGCAGGGGCGCGCCTACCACCCTGGGTGCACCCTCCACCCTTGCGGGCCCCTCGTTGCTCCACCGACATACTTCTTCCTCCTATATATATCTACGTACCCCCCCAAACATCCAGGAGAACCAGAAAACCTAATTCCACCACCGCAACCTTCTGTACCCGAGAGATCCCATCTTGGGGCCTTTTCCGGAGCTCCACCAGAGGGGGCATCAATCACAGAGGGCCTCTACATCAGCTCCATGGCCTCTCCGGTGATGTGTGAGTAGTTTACTTCAGACCTTCGGGTCCATAGTTATTAGCTAGATGGCTTCTTCTCTCTCTTTGGATCTCAATACAAAGTTCTCCTCGATCTTCTTGGAGATCTATTCGATGTAATCTTCTTTTGCGGTGTGTTTGTCGAGATCCGATGAATTGTGGGTTTATGATCCAGATTATCTATGAACAATATTTGATTCTCCTCTGAATTCTTTTATGTATGATTGGTTTATCTGTGCAAGTCTCTTCGAATTATCAGTTTGGTTTGGCCTACTAGATTGATCTTTCTTGAAATGGGAGAAGTGCTTAGCTTTGGGTTCAATATTGCGGTGCTCGATCCCAGTGACAGAAAGGAACCGACATGTATTGTATTGTTGCCATCGAGGATAAAAACATGGGGTTTATATCATATTGCATGAGTTTATCCCTCTAAATCATGTCATCTTCCTTAAATCATTACTCTGTTCTTATGAACTTAATACTCTAGATGCATGATGGATAGCGGTCGATGTGTGGAGTAATAGTAGTAGATGCAGAATTGTTTCGGTCTACTTGTCACGGACGTGATGCCTATGTACATGATCATACCTAGATATTCTCATACCTATGTTCAATTCTATTAATTGCTCGACAATAATTCGTTTACCCACCGTAATACTTATGCTCTTGAGAGAACCCACTAGTGAAACCTATGGCCCCCGGGTCTATCTTCCATCATATTAATCTTCCAATACTTAGTTATTTCTATTTCCATTTATTTTACTTTGCATCTTTATTTCTCTTTATCATAAAAATACCAAAAATATTATCTTATCATATCTATCAGATCTCACTCTCGTAAGTGACCGTGAAGGTATTGAGAACCCCTTTATCGTGTTGGTTGCGAGGTTCTTATTTTTTTGTGTAGGTGCGTGGGACTTGAGCATGATCTCCTACTGGATTGATACCTTGGTTCTCAAAACTGAGGGAAATACTTACGCTACTTTACTGCATCACCCTTTCCTCTTCAAGGGAAAACCAACGCAGTGCTTAAGAGGTAGCACATTGGAGTTCGGTGAGCATAGAGTGGAGACCCACACGAGGGAGACGGATCTCTCGGTGGTGTACATCATCGACCCGGCCGTGGCGGACGACTACATCAACAACGTTGATCAGTTGCTTGCTGGAGACAAGTACAAGGTGGTCGACATCGACCTCTAGTACACCGTCGGTCGTCCCGGCATAGATCAGAAAGTTGTCGTTGCCCAGTTGTCATGCGCCATCATGTCCTCATCTACCACTACTGCATGGCCATAGAGCCTTGCGACCATTTCAACAGGTTTGTCAACAACACTGACTATAAGTTCGCCATGGTGGATACCAAAGACAACGTAAAAGCGCTCAGTGTTACAGGCTTGGCCTGGAAGAACCTTGTCGAAATCCGTGACCACTACAGGGTCTGGGGCAGCACGAAGCAGGACTCCCTGGTCGAACTCGCCTCGGCCATCATCGGCCCCTACTACGAAAAGATGATGCAGGATGCCTAGAGAACAAGTCCCGTATCCTGGCACAAGTCCTGGATGCGGCAACTGGATGAACCTCACCTTAGGTTTGTGGCCAAGAGCGTGTACACATGCTATGAGATGCACAGGTGGATCGTTGACATGAGGAGGTGCCTCGTTACCCAAATCGACGAGTCCGGATCGAGCCACAAGCAGAGCAAGCGTCACAAGAAGTAGATGATGATCAGATGATCGTTTATGCTAGTTAATCATGCATGTAATATATAGTTTACTTTGGAAATGTCATGTGTGTATTAGCCACCTATGTAATTATGCATGTAATAGTTTAATTCGGTCTGTGTAAATGCCATGGTTGTAGTAGCCACCTATGTAAGTGGATGTTTAATTTGGTTATGCAAGCATGTCCTTATAAGTGTGTGTGTGTGTGTATATGTTGGGGAACATAGTAATAATTCAAAATTTTCCTACGTGTCACCAAGATTAATCTAGGAGATACTAGCAATGAGAGAGAGGGAGTGCATCTTCATACCCTTAAAGATCGCTAAGCGGAAGCATTACAAGAACACGGTTGATGGAGTCGTACTCGCGGTGATTCAAATCGCGGAAGATCCGATCTAGCGCCGAACGGACGACGCCTCCGCGTTCAACACACGTACAGCCCGGAGACGTCTCCTCCTTCCTGATCCAGCAAGGGCAGAGGAGAAGCTGAGGGAGAACTCCAGGAGCACGACGGCGTGGTGGCGATGGAGCTCGTGGTTCTCCAGCAGAGCTTCGCTAAGCACTACTACTACTACGGAGGAGTTGGAGGAGGAGAGGGCTGCACCAGGGGTGGGGTGCGGCTGCCCTCTCTCTCCCTCACTATATATAGGGGGAAGGGGTGGAGGAGGCGCCCTAGGGTTCCCTAGGGGAGGGGCGGCGGCCACAGGGGAAACCCTAGATGGGTTTGGGCGCCCCCACCCCTAGGAAACTTGCTCCCAAGCCGGGAGGGGTGGCTGCCCTAGGGGAGGTGCCCCCACCTCTCCAGGTTATGTGAGATGGGGTGGGAGGGGCGCTCAGCCCCTTAGTGGGCTGATGTGCCCCCTCCCCTTGGCCCATAAGGCCCCCAACGCTTGCCGAGGCCTCCGAAACCCCTTTCGGACACGCTGGTCGTCACCCGGTACCCCCGAAACAATTCTGGACTCCAATAACCTTCGTCCAATATATCAATCTTCATCTCCGAACCATTCCGGAGTTCCTTGTCATCCCCAGGATATCATCCGGGACTCCGAACAACCTTCGGTAACCACATATTATTTCCCATTACAACTCTAGCGTCACTGAACCTTAAGTGTGTAGACCCTACGGGTTCGGGAACCATGCAGACATGACCGAGACACCTCTCCGGCAAATAACCAACAGCAGGATCTGGATACCCATGTTGGCTCCCACATGTTCCACGATGATCTCGTCGAATGAACCACGATGTCGAGGATTCAATCAATCCCGTATGCAATTCCCTTTGTCTATCGGTATGTTACTTGCCCGAGATTCGATCGTCGATATCCCCATACCTCGTTCAATCTCTTTACCGGCAAGTCTCTTTACTCGTTCCGTAACGCATGATCCCGTGACCAACTCCTTAGTCACATTGAGCTCATTATGATGATGCATTACGAGTGGGCCCAAAGATACCTCTCTGTCATAAGGAGTGACAAATTACAGTCTCGATTCGTGCCAACCCAACAGACACTTTCGAAGATACCTGTAGTGCACCTTTATAGCCACCCAGTTACGTTGTGACGTTTGGTACACCCAAAGCATTCCTACGGTATCCGGGAGTTGCATAATCTCATGGTCTAAGGAAATGATACTTTACATTAGAAAAGCTTTAGCAAACGAACTACATGATCTTGCTCTATGCTTAGGATTGGGTCTTGTCCATCACATCATTCTCCTAATGATGTGATCCCATTATCAATGACATCCAATGTCCATGGTCAGGAAACCATGACCATCTATTGATCAACGAGCTAGTCAACTAGAGGCTTACTAGGGACATATTACGGTCTATGTATTCACACATGTATTACGCTTTTCAGTTAATACAATTATAGCATGAACAATAGACAATTATCATGAACAAGGAAATACAATAATAACCATTTTATTATTGCCTCTAGGGCATATTTCCAACAATATATATGTTGTTGTTCTGTATGCAGTCCCATCACACAACACACACGTCTTATTAGCAGCAACCGTCTGTGTTATTATCGGTCTTCACACACATTTCTGATTACACACCTGTTTGCCGCGTATCACACACATCTTGTTAAGTTGAACCGTTTCTGTTCTCATGTCTCAATGCAAATAGTTCATCCGAGTGAAACGCATGCCGTATATCGCACACACGTTGATCTGGCCGACCGTTTTTTTTGTGTTGCCTAATCACAAATAGTTCATCCGAGTGAATTGTATGTTGTGTATCACACATGCCTTTATCTGGTTGCCTGTTTCTTTTGTTCCTCCTCATCGCAAACAGTTCATTGAACTGAACCGTATGCCCTTCATCGCACACGCAACTAAAATCTGAATCGTGTTTGATGCATCCGGCATCGCAAACGTTTTACACATTTCTGACGGTTTTCATACAACACCGTTCGCGATTATTGCATCGCACACAGTTTCTTGAAGGGTCACTAATCGTAGTGTCGCGTTAGCAGCATCCTGCAATAGTGATTATCAACTTTGCATCTTTTGGCATCAATATTATGAATATGTGTATCACTACGATTGAGATTCAATAAACCATTTATATTAAGTGTATGACCATAGAAGCTTTTATTCATGTAAACACAACAACAATTATTCTTTGACTTAAATGAATAACCGTATTGCAATAAACATGATCCAATCATATTCATGCTCAACGCAAACACCAAATAACATTTATTTTAGGTTCAACACTAATCCCGATGGTAAAAGGAGTGTGCGATGGTGATCTTACCAACCTTGGAATCATTTCCAACACACATCGTCACTTTGCCCTTAACTAGTCTCTGTTCATTTTGCAACTCTTGTTTCGAGTTACTAATCTTAGCAACTGAACCGGTATCAAATACCCTGGGGTTACTATGAACACTAGTAAAGTACACATCAATAACATGTATATCAAATATACTTTTGTTCACTTTGCCATCCTTCTTATCCGCCCAGTATTTGGGGTAGTTCCGCTTCCAGTGACCATTCCCTTTGCAGTAGAAGCACTAATTTTCAGTCTTAGGTCTAGCTTTGGGCTTCTTCACGGGAGCGCAACTTGCTTGCCATTCTTCTTGAAGTTCCCTTTCTTTCCCTTGCCCTTTTACTTTAAACTAGTGGTCTTGTCAACCATCAACACTTGATTCTTTTTCTTGATTTCTACATTTGCAAATTTCAGCATCACGAAGAGCTTGAGAATCGTTTCCGTTATCCCTTGCATATTATAGTTCATCACGAAGTTCTAGTAACTTGGTGATAGTGACTAGAGAACTGAAGGAAATATGCCCTAGAGGCAATAATAAAGTTATTATTTATTTCCTTATTTCATGATAAATGTTTATTATTCATGCTAGAATTGTATTAACCGGAAACATGATACATGTGTGAATACATAGACAAATAGAGTGTCACTAGTATGCCTCTACTTGACTAGCTCGTTGATCAAAGATGGTTATGTTTCCTAGCCATAGACATGAATTGTCATTTTATTAACAGGATCACATCATTAGGAGAATGATGTGATTGACTTGACCCATTCCGTTAGCTTAGCACTCGATCGTTTAGTATGTTGCTATTGCTTTCTTCATGACTTATACATGTTCCTATGACTATGAGATTATGCAACTCCCGTTTACTGGAGGAACACTTTGTGTGCTACCAAACGTCACAACGTAACTGGGTGATTATAAAGGTGCTCTACAGGTGTCTCCAAAGGTACATGTTGGGTTGGCGTATTTCAAGATTAGAATTTGTCACTTCAATTGTCAGAGAGGTATCTCTGGGCCCTCTCGGTAATGCACATCACTTAAGCCTTGCAAGCAATGCAGCTAATGAGTTAGTTGCGAGATGATGTATTACGGAACGAGTAAAGAGACTTGCCGGTAACGAGATTGAACTAGGTATTAAGATACCGACGATCGAATCTCGGGCAAGTAATATACCGATGACAAAGGGAACAATGTATGTTGTTATGCGGTTTGACCGATAAAGATCTTCGTAGAATATGTGGGAGCCAATATGAGCATCCAGGTTCCGCTATTGGTTATTGACCGGAGACGTGTCTCGGTCATGTCTACATTGTTCTCGAACCCGTAGGGTCCGCACGCTTAAAGTTTCGATGACAGTTATATTATGAGTTTATGAGTTTTGATGTACCGAAGGAGTTCGGAGTCCCGGATGAGATCGGGGACATGATGAGGAGTCTCGAAATGGTCGAGACGTAAAGATCGATATATTGGACGACTATATTCGGACATCGGAAAGGTTTCGAGTGATTCGGGTATTTATTGGAGTACCGGAGAGTTACGGGAATTTGCCGGGGAGTATATGGGCCTTATTGGGCCATACGGGAATAGAGGAGAGAGGCCAAAAGGAAGGAGGCGTGCGGCCCCCCTCTGGTCCGAATTGGACAAGGGGTGCAGCCCCCTTTTCCTTCTTCCTCTCATCCTCTTTCCTTCTCTCCTACTCCAACAAGGAAAGGAGGAATCCTACTCCCTGTGGGAGTAGGACTCCCCCCTTGGTGCACCCTCCTCCTAGGCCGGCCGCCTCCCCCCTTGCTCCTTTATATACAGGGCAGGGGGGCACCCCATGGACACAACAATTGATCATTGATCTCTTAGCTGTGTGCGGTGCCCCCTCCACCATAATCCTCGATAATATTGTAGTGGTGCTTAGGCGAAGCCCTGCGACAGTAGAACATCAAGATCGTCACCACACCGTCGTGCTGACAGAACTCTTCCCCGACATTCTGCTGGATCGGAGTCCGGGGATCGTCATCGAGCTGAACGTGTGCTAGAACTCGGAGGTGCCGTAGTTTCGGTGCTTGATCGGTCGGGCCGTGAAGACGTACGACTACATCAACCACGTTGTGCTAACGCTTCCGCTTTCGGTCTACAAGGGTACGTGGACAACACTCTCCCCTCTCATTGCTATGCATCACCATGATCTTGCGTGTGCATAGGAATTTTTTTGAAATTACTACGTTCTCCAAGAAGAACTCTGTCAATCACTATCTTATCTAGAAGATTAACTCCCACTTGATTCAAGTGATTGTAGTACTCAGACATTCTGAGCACATGCTCACGAGCTGAGCTATTCTCCTCCATCTTGTAGGCAAAGTACTTGTCAGAGGTCTCATACCTGTTAACACGGGCATGAGTCTGAAATACCAATTTCAGCTCTTGGAATATCTCATATGCTTCGTGGCATTCAAAACGTTTTTGAAGTCCTGGTTCTAAGCCGTAAAGTATGGCGCACTAAACTATCAAGTAGTCATCATACCGAGCTTGTCAAATGTTCATAACGTCTGCATCTGCTCGTGCAAAAGGTCCGTCACCTAGCGGTGCATCAAGGACATAATTCTTCTGTGCAGCAATGAGGATAATCCTCAGATCATGGAGCTAGTACGCATCATTGCTACTAACATCTTTCAACATAGTTTTCTCTAGGAACATATCATAAATAAAATGGGGAAGCTATACGCGAGCAATTGATCTACAACATAGATATGCAAATACTATCAGGACTAAGTTCATGATAAATTTAAGTTTAATTAATCATATTACTTAAGAACTCTCACTTAGATAGACATCCCTCTAGTCATCTAAATGATCACGTGATTCATATCAACTAAACCATGTCCGATCATCACGTGAGATGGAGAAGTTTTCAATGGTGAGCATCACTATGTTGATCATATCTACTATATGATTCACGCTCGACCTTTCGGTCTCAGTGTTCCGAGGCCATATCTGCATATGCTAGGCTCGTCAAGTTTAACCTAAGTATTCTGCTTGTGAAAAACTGACTTGCACCCGATCATCACGTGGTGTCTCAGCACGAAGAACTGTCGCAATGGTGCATACTCAGTGAGAACACTTATACCTTGAAATTTTAGTAAGGGATCATCTCATAATGCTACCGGCGTACTAAGAAAAATAAGATGCATAAAAGATAAACATCACATGCAAACAAAATATGTGACATGATATGACCATCATCATCTTGTGCCTTTGATCTCCATCTCCAAAGTACTGTCATGATCTCCATCGTCACCGGCATGACACCATGATCTCCATCATATTGATCTCTATCAACGTGTCGTCACATAGTCGTCTCGCCAACTATTGCTTTTGCAACTATTGCTATCACATAGCGATAAAGTAAAGCAATTACATAGCACTTGCATCTTATGCAATAAAGATACAACCATAAGGCTCCTGCCAGTTGCCGATAACTTTAACAAAACATGATCATCTCATATAACAATTTATATCTCATCACGTCTTGACCATATCACATCACAACATGCCCTGCAAAAACAAGTTAGTCGTCCTCTACTTTGTTGTTGCAAGTTTTACGTGGCTGCTACGGGCTTAGCAAGAACCTTTCTTACCTACGCATCAAAACCATAACGATTTTTCGTCAAGTGTGTTATTTTAACCTTCAATAAGGACCAGGCGTAGTCACACTCGATTCAACTAAAGTTGGAGAAACAGACACCCACTAGCCACCTGTGTTCGAAGCATGGTGGTAGAACCAGTCTCATGAACGCGGTCATGTAATGTCGGTCTGGGCCGCTTCATCCAACAATACCGCCGAATCAGAGTATGACATGCTGGTAAGCAGTATGATTATTATCGCCCACAACTCTTTGTGTTCTAGTCGTGCATATAACATCTACGCATAGACCTGGCTCGGATGCCACTGTTGGGGAACACAGTATTTCAAAAAAATTCCTACGATCACGCAAGATCTATCTAGAAGATGCATAGCAACGAGAGGGTAGAGTGTGTCTATGTACCCTCATAGACCAAAAGCGAAAGCGTTAAGTAACGCGGTTGACGTAGTCGGACGTCTTTGTGATCCAACCGATCAAGTACCGAACGCACGGCACCTCCGCGATCTGCACATGTTCAGCTCGGTGACATCCCTCGTACTCTTGATCCAGCTGAGGCCGAGTGTGAGTTTCGTCAGCACGACGGTGTGTTGACGATGATGATGAAGTTGCCGACGCAGGGCTTCCCCTAAACACTACGACAATATGACCGAGGTGGAAAACCGTGGAGCGGGCACCGCACAGGCTAAAGATCAACTTGTGTGTCTATGGAGTGCCCCCCTCCCTCGTATATAAAGGAAGGGAGGAGGAGGAGGGTCGGCCTCAAGGGGCGCGCCCAAGGGGGGGTTTCCTACTCCTAGTAGGCGTAGGTTTCTCCCTTTCCTAGTCCAAGTAGGAGAAGAAGGAAGGAGAGGGAGAGGGAGAAGGAAAGAGGGGGGCGCCGCCCCCTCCTAGTCCAATTCGGACCAGCCCATGGGGGGCACGCTGCCTCCCCTTGTGGCCCTTCTCTCCTTTCCACTAAAGCCCAATAAGGCCCAATACTTCCCCCCGATGAATTCCCGTAACTCCCCGGTTCTCTGAAAAATACCCAAATCACTCGGAACCTTTCCGATGTCTGAATATAGCCTTCCAATATATGAATCTTTACCTCTCGACCATTTCAAGACTCCTCGTCATGTCCGTGATCTCATCTGGTACTCCGAACAAACTTCGGTCATCAAATCACATAACTCATAATGCAAATAGTCATCGAACGTTAAGCGTGCGGACCCTACGGGTTCGAGAACTATGTAGACATGACCGAGACACATCTTCGATCAATAACTAATAGCGGAACCTGGATGCTCATATTGAATCCTACATATTCTATGAAGATCTTTATCGGCCAAACCGCATAACAACATACGTTGTTCCCTTTGTCATCGGTATGTTACTTGCCCGAGATTCGATCATCGGTATCATCATACCTAGTTCAATCTCGTCACCGGCAAGTCTCTTTACTCATTCCTTAATGCATCATCCCGCAACTAACTAATTAGTCACATTGCTTGCAAGGCTTATAGTGATGTGCATTACCGAGAGGGCCTAGAGATACCTCTCAGACAATCGGAGTGACAAATCCTAATCTCGATCTATGTGAACTCAACAAACACCATCGGAGACACATGTAGAGCATCTTTATAATCACCCAGTTACGTTGTGACGTTTGATAGCACACTAAGTGTTCCTCCGGTATTCGGGATTTGCATAATCTCATAGTCATAGGAACATGTATAAGTCATGAAGAAAGTAATAGTAATAAACTAAACGATCATAGTGCTAAGCTAACGGATGGGTCTAGTCCATCACATCATTCTCTAATGATGTGATCCTGTTTATCAAATGACAACACATGTCCATGGCTAGCAAACTTAACCATCTTTGATTAACGAGCTAGTCAAGTAGAGGCATACTAGGGACACTCTGTTTGTCTATGTATTCACACGTGTACTAAGTTTCCGGTTAATACAATTCTAGTATGAATAATAAACATTTATTATGATATAAGGAAATATAAACAATAACTTTATTATTGCCTTTAGGGCATATTTCCTTCACCTTCATCAGCAGGGCCCCGGACAAGGCCGGCGGCTGCCTCAGGCGGTGGCGAGGGGAAGTCGAAAGGGGTGGAGACGGCGGCGGGGCTAGGGTTTCGGCCCTCGTGTCGCCCGAGAGGGCGACGCGAGGGATAGAGGGGAGGGGATGTTTTTTTTAAGCATGTTGACTCTTGCGCTTGAACTATGCTTATATGATACTCAAACGTGTTACAAATCCTAGCTAGGTTGGCAGGAGAATAATCCTAGCTAGGTTGATGAGTTTAGGGATAATTCTAGCTTAGTTGATGACTTTGTTTACACCCCCACCGG
Organism: Triticum aestivum; assembly: GCF_018294505.1. Lineage (NCBI taxonomy): Eukaryota > Viridiplantae > Streptophyta > Magnoliopsida > Poales > Poaceae > Triticum > Triticum aestivum. Next base: position 63,343,222 of record NC_057794.1, on the reverse strand, counting down.
CAGTTAGGGATAACACATTGCGGCTTCTCAGTGATTAAACTATCATTGAAGTATCTCCCTCTGTTTAGCATGCAAATGCTAATCACCGACCTTCGCTTATTTTAAACCGGGGTCACGAAGACACTTGCTAAAAAAAAAATGAAACTCCATGGGCACTAGCACCCACGGTTTATTGATATAGAAGAAGCATCCCTCATGAGAATTCCAGAAATTCGTCCCCGACATGGATCGAACTCTGGTCGTTGGGTTTACAATCATGCGCCCCCAACCACTGGGCTATGCCCACGTCCTCACGAAGACACTTGCTATAGATATTCTCTCCAGATAATCAAGGCAGTGTTTGTTCGTTGACACGAACGTCAACTTGGCTTGAATATACTTTGTTCGTTGGGATCGACTCAACTCAACCTAATGTACGTTGGTCTCCACCACCACCGCCAAGTAAGCTGGCTTTTGTTCGAAGGGCCGGCGGCCGAATTTTATTAGGTGGGAAAATAGAAGGGTAGTACATCAGGTTACATCCAACAGGGATAGTACATTAGGAATATAGCTATCCCAAGACAAAGACCACTGAAAAACCAAACACTGAAGGAGGAGAAATGGCATTCACGACGGCAGGTCAGCAATACACCCCGCAGCCCTCCAGACATTGACATCCTCTAGGGATCAGGTCCCTTCACCCTGTCCACCGAACTATTCACAGTGTCAAAAATCCTAGCATTTCTTTCCTTCCAAATCCTCCGGTGTATAAGGATGGTAACCGTGTCGAAGTTTCTCCTGAATGGTTTCGGGATAGCCGCCCTGGCCTGCAGCCACCATTCCTCCGTGGAGCTGAAAGTAGCATCCGAGATAAGAAAATCAGCTCTCGTCCAAGCTCTAAAGCGACGCCAAAGTAGCTTGGTGTAGTTGCAGTGCATAAAAAGATGTAAGCATGTTTCCGGTTGTGATTTGCACAGAGGGCAAATGCCATTGGAAGGCCAGCTCCTTCTCTCCAGGTTGTCCGCAGTCAGACACCGTTGATGTACTGCAAGCCACATGAAGAATTTGCATCGAGGGGGTGCCTTGGATTTCCAGATTGGCTTATAACAAGCAAAGTTAGTGTTCCCCATGAAGAATAGTTGGTAAGCTGGCTTTTGTTCGTTGGTATCCACGAACGTTCCTATCCAGGTTCACTCATTGAAGGTGAGAATGAAGCACACAAACTAACCCAACTGCGAACCAACCTGTGTGGTTGGATAGTTATGAGGATAATGGTATTCTCAACCCATCAAGATTTAAATTCTAGACTTGCCATTAATGCTTGCATTTTTTAGATTTATTTTAGAATATTCGATGATATGTGTTTAGTGGGACAAAACATTCTCGTTGACTACGAAGGTGTTTGTGACGACTTCGTCAATCTCAAAATGTTGTGCCGGGTCAATCTCTCATAGATACTCATAGGAGTAGGGTGTGTGTCGATGTGTTCATAGAGTTCAGTGTATGTGCATATGTATGAAGTGCACTAAACATGGTTTTATTCAGGATCCATAATTAATTTTGTAAGTGCTATGCTGGCTTGCATGCATGAGTTGATGTGCGGTCTTAATTTTATTTTTTGCGGGTAGACCTGATGTAGAGTTTGCTGCGGCCATATATAGATTATGGAGCAGAATTGTGCTAACCAGATCAAATTAGGGCATGAGTGGATCTAAAACATAATTTTGCCCATGATCCTTAACTAATTTTTTAGGTGCGCTCCTGGGTTCCATCCTCCATGCAGGAGGGCACTAAACAGGAGTTGACCTGTTGTGTACACTGCTGCAATGATATACTCCCTCCGTCTTAAATTAAGTAACTCAACTTTGTACTAAATCATTTATTTTGGGACGAAGACAGTAGATTATAGTGCAGAATTATGCTAAGAAGATTAAATTAATAAATGAGTAGATCTAAAACATAATTTTCTTCATGACCTTAATTGATTTTGTAAGTGCACTCTTAAGTCGCATGGAGAAGTTGACTTGTTGCGCACATTACAGCGGTGATATAGATTATAGTGCAAAATTGTTCTAGCAAAATCAAATCAATGTGTGGGCGCATGAACATTTTCCCTTTTCGCAATTAGGTATTTTTATTTCATAAATCATTTGTTCACTGGGTACAATAGTGTGGTTTCGATGAGTATTTATAGATCATGGATCATCGTAGGACTACGAGGACGAACACGTATACATGCATGACCTTAATTAATTAGCTAGTGTGTTAAATGGGTACAAAGAATATGTTCGAATGATTAGGAGGTTACCGTACCACACAGGTAGTTGAATTATTTGCAGCTATAGACGCGTTGACAAGGCCACATGACATGGTACTTTTCCATGGAGGATTAGGAAATCAGAAGTAAACAATTAATCTGGATGATTAGTTCGTTACAGCATGTAGACTCCTTTTTTTTCCGGGGATAACATGTTGACTCTTGTGCTTGAACTATGTTTATAAGATATACGAAAACGTGTTACAAAGGCTAGCTATAGCTAGGTTATGTTAAAAAAAAGGCTAGCTAGGTTGACAGGAGATTAATCCTAGCTAGGTTGATGAGTTTGGGGATAATTCCAGCTTAGTTGATGACTTCGTTTACACTCCCACCGGCAGTTCGGGATAACACAATGCGGCTTCTCAGTGATTGAAGTCTCTCCCTCTGTTTGGCATGCAAATGCTAATCACCGACTTTCACTTCTTTTAAACCGGGGTCACGAAGACAATGAACTCCACATGAATAGACACTTGCTGTGCACAGTGGACATTCTCTCCCGATAATCAAGGCAGTGTGTTGGTTGAAACGAACGTCAACTTGAATTAAAGGGTGGTTAGCAGAGCATATATTGGTATCCTTTATTCGTTAGGATCTATTCGACTCAACCTCAACCCCAACGTTCGTTGGTCTCCACCACCACCGCCAATTAAGCTGGCTTTTGTTCGTTGGGCTCCACGAACGTTCCTATGTGAGATGAAGCTGCTTCACTCATTGAAGTTGAGCATGAAGCGCACTAAACATTATTTTGTTCACGATCTTTAATTGATTTTGTAAGTGCGCTGCTGGCTTTGCATGGAGGAGTTGATGTGCATTTTTTTAGCTAGTAGACCATGATCCCATGATGTACAGATTGCTATGTTGATATTATTACTCTCTCCGTTTCTAAATATAAGTCCTTTTAGAGATTCTATAATACGGGCTACATACGAAGCAAAATGAATCTACACTCTAAAATAAATCTATATCATCCATATGTAGTCCATATCCAAATCTTTAAAAAGACTTATATTTAGAAACGGAGGGAATACAACATAGAGCGGAATTGTGCTAACAAGATCAAATTAGTGCATGAGTGGATCTAAGCCATAATTTTCCCCATGATCCTTAACTGATTTTGTAAGTGCGCTCATGGGTTCCATGGAGGACTTGACATGTTGTGTACATTGCTGCAATGATATAGTGTGGAATTGTGCTAACAAGATCGAATTAGTGGATGAGTGGATCTAAAACATAATTGTGTTCATGATCCTTAGTAGATTTTGAAAGTGCGCTCTTCGGTCGCATGGAGAAGTTGACTTGTTGTGCACATTACTGCAGTGATATAGATTATAGTGCAAAATTCTTCTAGCAAAATAAAATTGATGTGTAAGTGGATCTAAAACATAATTTTGTATCTCTTACTTTTTGCCCCTTCCATTTTTTGTTCTCTACCAGTTAATCTTACTTTGTTGGAAATAGTGGAACATTTTTATCAATGTATACGGGCACATACATAAACGTTCATGATCTTTTTAAACGATGAACATATTTGTGAATACTTACTTTTTTGTATAGAGAACATTATCCAAATATTAAATGAGTATTCTAATTCAATATAAGAACATAGTTTATATGAGGTACATGAGCATTTTCCCTTTTTGCAATATAGGATTTTTCATTTTATAAATCATTTTTGCAATAAATAAATCTATCAACTAGATTTTCCAGAATAAACATGCATATGCATTGTAACGGGAGAGTTAACATTTCGTTATCTGAGCATCTAGGTGGTGCCTTCGACATTGCACGGATTTCACCAATCCTTCGCTCGCTCCTTGCTAACCAACACACAACATTGTGTGCGGCATGTTCATTTGAAATAAAGACGAATCTTGGGCCATTGATTAAACATTGCATTTTAAAAATAGTTAACATGTAAAATAATATCATATTTAAATGCCACACATTTTTCTTATCAAATTCCATATATAACATGAAAATTGAAGTTATGGTTTAAAATATATGTTATTTGAAAAAAAATCTTAATAGACTACAGGGTGATTAACACAGATCTCAGGGGTTTTTATGTTAAACTGAAAAAAACTATTCACTATAACTTTGAGATGAACTGCGGGTTAATTAGCATAAAAGACAGGGGGTTTGTGTAAAATGCGAAAAGAGGTTTTCTTACAACTTAAAGATGGACTGCTGGTTAATTATTGTAAAATGTAAGGTTTTTTTGTAAAATGTAGGACGGCAAACAGGCAGCACTCATCCCTTTATTAGTAAAACTAGTAAAAGGTTCCGCGCATCGCATTGGGAGAACAAAAAAATGATTATCTCCAATGATCATGATCACATTTTTCTTCAACCAAGATACACTATCACTCTCAATTTTGTGAAATCATGAGCACTGTTTTAAACCCGTGAACACTTTTACAATTTTTTGAACAATTTTTGAACTCACGAACATTTTATACTATTTACAATTTTTTAAACATTTTTCTCGAATCAGTGAACATTTCTAGACTGTACAAACATAGTTTTCAAAATTGACGGAATTTTAAATTCAGGAACATTTTTTAAATGCATGATCATTTTTTGAATCAGCGAACATTTTATGAATGAATAAACTATTTTTAGCATATTTTCCATTCATGAACATTTTTTGGATTGATAAAATTTTGTTCAATTTTAATAACATTTTTATATACACGAAATTTTAAAAAAATCATGAACATTTTTAATTTCCTGAACATTTATTTTTCAAAATTTTGAATTTTTTTTAATAAGATTGAAAAAAAATCAGGAACATTTTTGAATTCACAAAATTTTTATAATTTATAAAAAAATATTTCGAAATTCTCATTTTTTTGATTTTCCGAACTTTTCGTAAGTCCGTAACTATTTAAAGTAGAAAAAATCGAAAAAACAAAATGTTAAAGAACGCGCCACCCGGATATGGACCGGCCCAAAAGGGACAACTTTTTTTTAGCGAAATCGGTATCCTTTATTAAACATTCAAAATCATGGGAATACAGATGTGTTGGGGAACGTAGCAATAATTGAAAAAAATTCCTACGGGTCACCAAGATCATTCTAGGAGATACTAGCAATGAGAGAGAGGGAGTGCATCTTCATACCCTTGAAGATCGCTAAGCGGAAGCGTTCAAGAGAACGGGGTTGATGGAGTCGTACTCGTCGTGATCCAAATCACCGATGATACTAGCGCCGAATGGACGGCACCTCCGCGTTCAACACACGTACGGAGCAAGGACGTCTCCCACGCCTTGATCCAGCAAGGAGGAACGAGAGGTTGAGGAAGAGGGCTCCAACAGCAGCACGACGGCGTGGTGGTGGTGGAGCAGCAGTACTCCGACAGGGTTTCGCCAAGCTCTTGCGGAGGAGGAGAGGTGTTGGGGAGGGGAGGGGCTGCGCCTTGGATGTGGTGTGCAGCCCTCCCCTTGCCCCTCTATTTATAGGGGAAGGAGAAAGGTGGCCGACCCCCTCTAGATGAGATCTAGAGGGGGGGCGGCGGCCAAGGGGAGGGGGCTTGCCCCCCAAGCAAGGGGGGCGCCCCCCTTAGGGTCCCCCCCCCCCAACCTAGGCGCATGGGCCCAAGGGGGGATGTGCCCAGCCCATATAGGGCTGGTTCCCTTTCCTCTACAGCCCATTAGGCCCCCTGAGAGAGGTGGTCCCTCCCGCTGGACCCCCGGAACCCCTCCGATGGCCCCGGTATAATACCGATATGCCCCCGAACCATTCCGGTGACCGTATGACAACTTCCTACATATAAATCTTCACCTCCGACCATTCCGGAACTCCTCGTGATGTTTGGGATCTCATCCGGGACTCCGAACAACATTCGATAATCACATACAAGTCTTCCTAATAACCCTAGCGTCATCGAACCTTAAGTGTGTAGACCCTACGGGTTCGGGAACCATGCAGACATGACCGAGACAATTCTCCGGCCAATAACCAACAGCGAGACCTGGATACCCATGTTGGCTCCCACATGTTCCACGATGATCTCATCGGATGAACCACGATGTCGAGGATTCAAGCAATCACGTATACAATTCCCTTTGTCAATCGGTACGTTACTTGCCCGAGATTCGATCGTCGGTATCCCAATACCTCATTCAATCTCGTTACCGGCAAGTCACTTTACTCGTTCCGTAATGCATGATCCCGTGACCAACTACTTAGTCACACTGAGCTCATTATGATGATGCATTACCGAGTGGGCCTAGAGATACCTCTCCGTCATATGGAGTGACAATCCCAGTCTCGATTCATGCCAACCCGACAGACACTTTCAGATATACATGTAGTGCACCTTTATAGCCACCCAGTTACGTTGTGACGTTTGGTACACCCAAAGCACTCCTACGGTATCCGGGAGTTGTACAATCTCATGGTCTAAGGAAATGATACTTGACATTCAGAAAAGCTCTAGCAGACGAACTACATGATCTTGTGCTATGCTTTGGATTGGGTCTTGTCCATCACATCATTCTCCTAATGATGTGATCCCATTGTCAATGACATCCAATGTCCATGGTCAGGAAACCATGACCATCTATTGATCAATGAGCTAGTCAACTAGAGGCTTACTAGGGACATGTTGTGGTCTATGTATTCACACATGTATTACGGTTTCCAGTTAATACAATTATAGCATGAACAATATACAATTATCATGAACAAGGAAATATAATAATAACCATTTTATTATTGCCTCTAGGGCATATTTCCAACAGTCTCCCACTTGCACTAGAGTCAATAATCTAGTTCACATCACTATGTGGTTGCAATGAATCCAACACCCATGGGGTTTGTTCATATCTTGCTTGTGAGAGAGGTTTATTAGTCAATGAGTCTGAACCTTTCAGATCCATGTGTGCTTTACAAACCTCTATGTCATCTTGTAGATGCAGCTACCACGCGCTACTTGGAGCTATTCCAAAAAACTGTTCTACTATACGAATCCGGTTTACTACTCAGAGTCATCCAGATTAGTGTCAAAGTTTGCATCGACGTAACCCTTTACGACGAACTCTTTTACCACCTCCATAATCGAGAAAATTCCGTAGTCCACTAGTTACTAAGGATAAGTTCGACCGCTGTCGTGTGATCCATTCCTGGATCACTCTTGTACCCCTTGACTGACTCATGGCAAGGCACACTTCAGGTGCGGTACACATCATAGCATACTGTAGAGCCTACGTCTAAAGCATAGGGGATGACCTTCGTCCTTTCTCTCTCTTCTGCCGTGGTCAGGTCTTGAGTCTTACTCAATATTCACACCTTGTAACACAGCTAAGAACTCCTTCTTTGCTGATCTATTTTGAATGTCACGGTATGCATTCATTCGAAAGTACTATTAAGCGTTTTTGATCTATCCTTATAGATCTTGATGCTCAATGTTCAAGTAGCTTAATCCAGATTTTCCATTGAAAAACACTTTTCAAATAACCCTGCATGCTTTCCAGAAATTCTACATCATTTCTGATCAACAATATGTTAACAACATATACTCATCAAAAATTCAAAAGTGCTCCCACTCACTTCTTTGGAAATACAAGTTTCTCATAAACTTTGTATAAACCCAAAATCTTTGATCATCTCATCAAAGCGTACATTCCAACTCCGAGATGCTTACTCCGGTCCTTAGAAGGATTGTTGGAGCTTTGCATACTTGTCAGCATCTTTCAGGATTGACAAAACCTTCTGGGTGTATCACATACAACCTTTCCTCGAGAAAAATGTCGAGGAAACAATGTTTTTTTACATCCTATCTGCAAGATTTCATAAATAATGCAGTAACTCCTAATATAATTCCAACAGACTCTTAGCATCGTTACGAGTGAGAAAGTCTCATCGTAGTCAACTCCTTGAACTTGTCGGGAAACATCTTAACGACAAGTAGAGCTTTCTTAATGGTGACACTTACCATCGTTGTCTGTCTTCCTTTTAAAATCCATCTGCACCCAACAGCCTTACGACCATCAAGTGGTTCTTTCGAAGTCTATACTTTCTTTTATACATGGATCCTCTCTCGGATTTTATGGCCTCAAGCCATTCTTCGGAATCTGGGCCCACCATCACTTCTCCATAGCTCGTAGGTTCATTGTTGTCTAGCAACATGACTTCCAAGACAGGATTACGTACCACTCTGAAGTAGTATGCATCCTTGTCGACCTATGAGGTTTGGTAGTGACTTGATCCAAAGTTTCATGATCACTATCATAAGCTTCCACTTTAATTGGTGTAGGTGCCACAGGAACAACTTCCTGTGCCCTGCTACACACTAGTTGAAGTGACGGTTCAATAACCTCATCAAGTCTCCACCATCCTCCCACTCAATTCTTTTGAGAGAAACTTTTCCTCGAGGAAGGACCCGTTTCTAGAAACAATCACTTTTGCTTCCAGATCTGAAATAGGAGGTATACCCAACTATTTTTGGGTATTCTATGAAGATGCATTTATCCGCTTTGGGTTCGAGCTTATCAGCCTGAAACTTTTTCACATAAGCATCACAATCCCAAACTTTTAAGAAACAACAGCTTAGGTTTCTCTAAACCATAGTTCATACGGTGTCGTCTCAATGGAATTGTGTGGTGGCCTATTTAAAGTGAGTGCGGTTGTCTCTAATGCCTAACCCATAAACGATAGTGGTAATTCGATAAGAGACATCATGGTATGCACCATATCCAATAGGGTGCAGTTGTGATGTTCGGACACACCATCACACTATGGTGGTCCAGGCGGTATTAGTTGTGAAACAATTTCCACAATGTCTTAATTGTGTGCCAAACTCGTAACTCAGATATTCATCTCTATGATCATATCATAGACATTTTATCATCTTGTCATGACGATCTTCAACTTCACTCTGAAATTACTTAAACCTTTCAATAATTCAGACTTGTGTTTCATCAAGTAAATATACTCGGCATCTACTCAAATCATCTGTGAAGTAAGAACATAATGATATCCACTGTGTGCCTCAGCACTCATTGGACTGCACACATCAAAATGTATTACTTCCAACAAGTTGCTTTGTTGTTCCATCTTACTGAAAACGAGGCTGTTCAGTCATCTTGCCCATGTGGTATGATTTGCATGTCTCAAGTGATTCAAAATCAAGTGAGTCCAAATGATCCATCTGCATGGAGTTCCTTCATGCATATCTACCAATAGACATGGTTCGCATGTCTCAATCTTTTCAAAAACGAGTGAGTCCAAAGATCCATCAACATGGAGCTTCTTCATGCGTTTTATACCAACATGACTCAAATGGCAGTGCCACAAGTACGTGGTACTATCATTACTATCTTATATCTTTTGGCATGAACATGTGTATCACTACGATCGAGATTCAATAAACCATTCATTTTAGGTGCAAGACCATTGAAGGTATTATTCAAATAAATAGAGTAACCATTATTCTCCTTAAATGAATAACCGTGTGGCGATAAACATAATCCAATCATGTCTATGCTCAACGCAAACACCAAATAACAATTATTTCGGTTTAACACCAATCCCGATGGTAGAGGGAGCGTGCGACGTTTGATCACATCAACCTTGGAAACACTTCCAACACATATCGTCATCTCACCTTTAGCTAGTCTCCGCGGCCTTTTATTTCGAGTTACTAACGCTTAGCCACTGAACCGGTATTTATTACCCTGGTGCTACTAGGAGTACTAGTAAAGTACACAATAATATGACGTATATCCAAAATACTTCTGTCGACCTTGCCAGCCTTCTCATCTACCAAGTATCTAGGGTAGTTCTGCTTCAGTGACCGTTCCCCTCATTATAGAAGCACATAGTCTCGGGTTTGGTTCAACCTTGGGTTTATTCACTAGAGCAGCAACTGATTTGCCGTCTCATGAAGTATCCCTTCTTTCCCTTGCCCTTCTTGAAACTAGTGGTTTAACCACAAACAATTGATGCTCCTACTTTATTTCTACTTTCGCGGTGTCAAACATCGCGAGTTGCTCAAGGATCATCATGTCTATCCCTGATATGTTATAGTTCATCACGAAGCTCCAATAGCTTGGTGGCAGTGACTATGGAGAACCATCACTATCTCATCTGGAAGATTAACTCCCACTCGATTCAAGCGATTGCAGTATTCAGACAATCTGAGCACATGCTCAACGATTGAGTTTTTCTCCCTTAGTTTGCAGGCTTAAGAAACTTGTCAGAGGTCTCATACCTCTTGACGTGGGCACTAGTCTGAAATTCCAATTTCAGTCTTTGGAACATCTCATATGTTCTGCGACGTTTCAAAAACGTCTTCGGTGCCACAATTCTAAACCGTTAGTATTACGTACTGAACTATCACGTAGTCATCAAAACGTGTATGTCAGATGTTTCCCAACATCTACAGACGATGCTCGAGGTTCAACACACTGAGCGGTGCATTAAGGACATAACCCTTCTGTGCAGCAATGAGGACAATCCTCAGTTCACGGACCCAGTCCGCATAATTGCTAATGTCAACTCTCGACTAAATTTTCTCTAGTAACATATCTAAAACAGTAGAACCAAAGCGTGAGCTACGACATAATTTGCAAAGACCTTTTGACTATGTCCGTGATAATTAAGTTCATCTAATCAAATTATTCAATGAACTTCCACTTAGATAGACATCCCTCTAGTCATCTAAGTGATACATGATCCGAGTCAACTAGGCCGTGTTCGATCATCACGTGAGACAGACTAGTCATCATCGGTGAACATCTTCATGTTGATCATATCCACTATACGACTCATGTTCGACCTTTTGGTCTTCCGTGTTCCGAGGCCATGTCTGTACATGATAGGCTCATCAAGTTAACCTAAGTGTATTGCGTGTGTAAATCTGGCTTACACCCGTTGTATGCGAACGTTAGAACCTATCACACCCGATCATCACGTGGTGCTTCGGAACAACGGACCTTAGCAACGTTGCACAGTTAGGGGGAACACAAATCTTGATATTTTAATGAGGAATCATATTATTTATGCTACCGTCGTTTTAAGCAAATAAGATGTAAAAACATGACAAACATCACATGCAAATCATAAAGTGACATGATATGGCCAATATCATCTTGCGCCTTTGATCTCCATCTTCGAGGCGCGGCATGAACACCATCGTCACCGGCATGACACCATGATCTCCATCATCGTGTCTTCATGAAGTTGCCTCGCCAACTATTATTTCTACTACTATGGCTAACGGTTAGCAATAAAGTAAAGTAATTACATGGCGTTTTCATTGACACGTAGGTCATAAATAAATTAAGACAACTCTTATGGCTCCTGCCGGTTGTCATACTCATCGACATGCAAGTCGTGATTCCTATTACAAGAACATGATCAATCTCATACATCACATATATCATTCATCACACCCTTTTGGCCATATCACATCACATAGCAAACCCTGCAAAAACAAGTTAGACGTCCTCTAATTGTGGTTGCATGTTTTACGTGGCTGCTATGGGTTTCTAGCAAGAACGCTTCTTACCTACGCAAAACCACAACGGTGATATGCCAATTGCTATTTACCCTTCATAAGGACCCTTTTCATCGAATCCGATCCGACTAAAGTGGGAGAGACAGACACCCGCCAGCCACCTTATGCATCAAGTGCATGTCAGTCGGTGGAACCAGTCTCACGTAAGCGTACGTGTAAGGTCGGTCCGGGCCGCTTAATCCCACAATGCCGCCGGATCAAGATAAGACTAGTAACGGTAAGCAAATTGAACAAATCATCGCCCACAACTGCTTTGTGTTCTACTCGTGCATAGAATCTATGCATAGACCTAGCTCATGATGCCACTGTTGGGGAACGTAGCAATAATTCAAAAAAATTCCTACGTGTTACCAAGATCAATCTAGGAGATACTAGCAACGATAGAGAGGGAGTGCATCTTCATACCCTTGAAGATCGCTAAGCGGAAGCGTTCAAGAGAACGGGGTTGATGGAGTCGTACTCGTCGTGATCCAAATCACCGATGATCCTAGCGCCGAACGGACGGCACCTCCGCGTTCAACACACATACGGAGCGAGGATGTCTCTCGCGCCTTGATCCAGCAAGGAGGAGGGAGAGGCTGAGGAAGAGGGCTCCAACAGCAGCACGACGACGTGGTGGTGGTGGAGCAGCAGTACTCCGGCAAGGCTTCGCCAAGCTCTTGCGGAGGAGGAGAGGTGTTGGGGAAGGGAGGGGCTGCGCCTTGGATGTGGTGTGCAGCCCTCCCCTTGCCCCTCTATTTATAGGGAAAGGAGGAAGGGGGCCGGCCCCCTCTAGATGAGATCTAGAGGGGGGCGGCGGCCAACGGGAGGGGGCTTGCCCCCCAACCAAGGGGGGCGCCCCCCTTAGGGTCCCCCCCCCAACCCTAGGTGCATGGGCCCAAGGGGGGATGCGCCCAGCCCATGTAGGGCTTGTTCCCTTTTCTCTACGGCCCATTAGGCCCTCCGAGAGAGGTGACCCCTCCCACTGGACCCCCGGAACCCCTCTGGTGGCCTCGGTACAATACATATATGCCCCCTAACCATTCCGGTGACCGTATGACAACTTCCTACACATAAATCTTTACCTCCGGACCATTCCGGAACTCCTCGTGACATCCGGATCTCATGCGGGACTCTGAACAACATTCAGTAATCACATACAAGTCTTCCTAATAACCCTAGCATCATCGAACCTTAAGTGTGTAGACCCTACAGGTTCGGGAACCATGCAGACATGACCGAGACAACTCTCCGGCCAATAACCAATAGCGGAATCTGGATACCCATGTTGGCTCCCACATGTTCCACGATGATCTCATCGGATGAACCATGATGTCGAGGATTCAAGCAATCCCGTATACAATTCCCCTTGTTAATCGGTACATTACTTGCCCAAGATTTGATCGTCGGTATCCCAATACCTCGTTCAATCTCGTTACCGGCAAGTCACTTTACTCGTTCCGTAATGCATGATCCCGTGACCAACTACTTAGTCACACTGAGCTCATTATGATGATGCATTACCGAGTGGGCCCAGGGATACCTCTCCGTCATACGGAGTGACAAATCCCAGTCTCGATTCATGCCAACCCAACAGACACTTTCGGAGATACCTGTAGTGCACCTTTATAGCTATGTAGTTACGTTGTGATGTTTGGTACACCCAAAGCACTCCTACGGTATCCAGGAGTTGCACAATCTCATGGTCTAAGGAAATGATACTTGACATTCAGAAAAGCTCTAGCAGACGAACTACATGATCTTGTGCTATGCTTAGGATTGGGTCTTGTCCATCACATCATTCTCCTAATGATGTGATCCCGTTGTCAATGACATCCAATGTCCATGGTCAGGAAACCATGACCATCTATTGATCAATGAGCTAGTCAACTAGAGGCTTACTAGGGACATGTTGTGGTCTATGTATTCACACATGTATTATGGTTTCCAGTTAATACAATTATAGCATGAATAATAGACAATTATCATGAACAAGGAAATATAATAATAACCGTTTTATTATTGCCTCTAGGGCATATTTCCAACAAGATGATGTCGGGCAAAGTTGCAAGCCACACATGGCGCCCGGGAGGGAGAGATGCAACCTTCTTAGCTAAAGCATGAGCCTCTCCATTGTGTCTCCTACTCTCGTGAATAAACTCAACAGAACGGAAAGCCTTCCTCTGATGCTTGATATCTTGTAGGATTGGAAAGAATCTGCACGGGGAGTCGTCTGCGATCCTTGTCACAACTTCTAGACAGTCTGAAGCTACGCATTTTGATTGAATGTGTAAATCTGTAGCGAGTGCTAGCGCCTCGCTACACGCATGTACCTCGAGAATTGCCGGGTCCAAGAGGCCTTCAAAAATGATGGCAGAAGCCCCTAGGTAGTTACCGTGTTTGTCTCGCCACACCACGGCAAAGGCGCCCTTGTCCCCAATCTTGGACAAACCTCCGTCCGCATTTATCTTGGCGTCGTGAAATTCCGGCGGTAGCCATGCAGGCCACGCTTGATGTCCCGTATTTACTCTAGAAATTACATGCAGGTCCCTGGGCGTTGCATGCAAGCCCCTGGATGTGACATGCAGGCCCTTGGATTGTACATGCAGTTCTTTTGTGCGTGCCCCCCTCTCTGGGATTTGGTGGTGCTCCGCCATGAACTTGTGAACAAAAACATGGGTACTGAGGGGGCTCTGGAACTGATTGTCGTGAATAGCTCGGCGTCTGGCCCACCAGATTGCCCACATCGTTACGAGCACATGCGCAAGGGCCGCCGTGGGTATGGTATCCACTAGCCAAAACATCCAAAGCATTGCATCGTCAATCCGGTTGGAGATGATCATTTCAGTGATATCTTCATCGGCAAGAGCCCACACACAGCGCGCCATATGGCAGTCAAATAAAGCATGGCGCCATGTGTCCACCGCCGCATGACAAATGGAGCATTCAGCAGTGTCGGACATGCTTCTGTGCTTTCGAACAACCCTTGTGGGTATGGAAGTTTTGGCTAGTCTCCAAGCAAAGACTCGCACCTTTGAGGGAACCGCTGCTCCCCATAGTTTGGCCCATGACCGGCTGTCGGGTTGGACGTTGGAATGACCATCGTTGTGTTCAAGCCAGTCCGTGCATTGCTGCTTTGTCGAGGCGAGCAGTCTATATGCTGAACTCACTGTGAAGATCCCCTTTCGCTCATAATGCCATGACCAAAAGTCCGCCTGAATCTTGTTGTTGAGAGGAATGTTAAGAATTGCCTCCATGTCCATCGGATACATGTGCTCGTGAAGCATTTCACGGTTCCAAGTGAAAGTGACAGGGTTGATGAGTTCAGAAACCTGTTGAGGAGGGTTCGGAGATTTTGGGCAGACCGGCCAAAGCTTGAAGTCACGGGGGATCCAGTTGTCATGCCAAATATTGGTATCTTCTCCCGATCCGATGCGCTTTACAAGACCAAGCTTAAGTGTGTCCCGCCCCTCAACTATGGACCGCCATACTTGTGATGGGTTCTTGCCCACTTCTGCTTCGAGGATTGAAGAGCGCGGATAGTATACTGCTCTAAGCATACGAGCGCTGAGAGAGTCAGGCTGAGCTAGGAGTCTCCAGGCTTGCCGGGCAAGTAGCGCCAAGTTGAAGAGCTCAATATCGTGGAAGCCCATGCCTCCCATGCATTTTGGTTGTGACATGACTTCCCAAGAGACCCAAGCTGTCTTCCTCTCTCCTTTCTTTGATCCCCACCAAAATTTCCTCAACAAACGATTGATATGCTGGCAAAGGCCCCGTGGCAATTTGAAACAAGCCATGGAGTATGAGGAATTGCCTGAGCAACTGATTTAATTAGCACTTCTTTGCCACCAGCAGATAGAGCCTTCTCCATCCATCCTTGCACATGCTTCCATATTTGATCCTTCAGGTATTTGAAGGATCCTTCCTTAGCTCTCCCCACATCAGCTGGAAGACCAAGGTATCTATCAGACAGTTGCTCATTCTAAACCTTCAAGATTTGTTTAACCTCCTGTTTCAGAGAATCCGTACAACCCTTGCTGAAGCATGAACAGTAATCGGGCCGGCCCATGCTAGGACCAATTGGTACGCATGGAGACCTATCACGTCGTGTTTTACTACTATAGGGCGGGTTCTACTTAAAGGAAATAAGGTGGACGCGTACTACTGGTTCCCATGTGTATAAGGTCCTTCTTTGTCTTTTTCTTCTCCGGGTTTTTTCCTTAGTTTCTTCATGTTTTTTGTTTTCTTTTCCTTTGGGTTATTTTGATTCTTTTTCGTTTTGGGGGGATTTTCTATGTTTCCTTTTTCCATTCTACAATCTTATATACATGAACAACATTTTTAAATGATTGTTCAAAAAAATTCGAATACTTGTTCACCATTTTTATACACATGATTAACATCTTTTCAAATACTTGTTTAATATTTTTCCAAATACATTTTCAACATTTTTATATACATCCCCGCAAAAAAACATTTTTATATACATGATCAACATTCATTTTTAAATAGTTGTTCAAGATTTTTATATACATGAACACTGTTGCAAAAGGCAGTGCCTAGGAGGCGCTTAGGCACGACTAGGCGCTAGGCGATGGTCAAACGCCTCGCCTAGGGCATAAATGGTAGTCTAGGAAGTGCATGCAACAAATTGTTTACGCAAGCGAGAAATCATGTCATATTGCACTGAAATGCCAAACATGACATATTCAAATGGTAGTAGATGGTAGTTAACTTATTTATCTGCCCTACATTAACATCACTGCACATATAATAACCACAGATATACCCTGATAGTAGAATCTATATTACCGCCTAGGGCGCTTAAGCACCGCCTAGGCACTATGCGAAGCCCAACCGCCTCTCTTATGCCTACCGCTTTTTCCAACCTAACATGATCAACATTTTTTTTAAATACTTATTTAAGATGTTGTAAATAGTTGTTCAACATTTTTAAAATACTTGGTCAACGTTTTTATACACATGATCAACATTTTTCTCAAATACATGTTCACATTTTTTAAATCCTTGTTCAACATTTTTTATATACATGATCAACATTTCTTTCAAATATGTGTTCAATATTTTCAAATATTTTTTGAAGAGTGTTTTGTAATATATATTTAGATTATTTTAAATGTAAACAAAAGTACAAAAATAAAAGTAAAAAGAAAACATAAAACGTTAAAAAAGGAAAAAAGGTTGTGGCCTCTCGCACTTGTGGGACGGGCTAGCTCGCTCTCCCTTCAGCGAGTCCGAACCCAGTCTCGCTGGAGGCGAGATATATGTGTGCCCTAGAGCGCAATATAGGACGTCCCTACTGCATGGGATTCCACTGTGCGAAAAGTTTCTTTTTATGATTTATAGGTGGCATTGGTGGGTAATATTTTGCATCTTTCGGGGCAATTTCCATAACATACTAGAAGAAGTAATTGCACCTTTATCATTGTTATAAGTATAGATAAGTAATAGCCCATTTATTATTATATATATCGAGCCGTACTAATATTTGTAGACCTTAACTACGGAAACCAGCGCTGAGGAGCTCCGTGAATCTGGGTCGTCCCAATTAAAAGTGATAGCTCACGTGCCCTGCGAATCGGTTTTTTGCAAGGAGGGTCCACCTCGTCAGCTGAAGGAAATATGGCCTAGAGGCAATAATAAAGTTATTATTTATTTCCTTATATCATGATAAATGTTTATTATTCATGCTAGAATTGTATTAACCGGAAACATGATACATGTGTGAATACATACTTAGATAGACAAACAAAGTGTCACTAGTATGCCTCTACTTGACTAGCTCGTTAATCAAAGATGATTATGTTTCCTAGCCATAGACATGAGTTGTCATTTGATTAATGGAATCACATCATTAGGAGAATGATGTGATTGACTTGACCCATTCCGTTAGCTTAACACTTGATCGTTTAGTATGTTGCTGTTTCTTTCTACATGACTTATACATGTTCCTATGACTATGAGATTATGCAACTCCCATTTACCGTAGGAACACTTTGTGTGATACCAAACGTCACAACGTAACTGGGTGATTATAAAGGTGCTATACATGTGTCTTCGAAGGTACTTGTTGGGTTGGCGTATTTCGAGATTAGGATTTGTCACTCCGATTGTCGGAGAGGTATCTCTGGGCCCTCTCGGTAATGCACATCACTATAAGCGTTGGAAGCATTGTAACTAATGAGTTAGTTGCGGGATGATGTATTACGGAACGAGTAAAGAGACTTGCCGGTAACAAGATTGAACTAGGTATTGAGATACCGACGATCAAATCTCGGGCAAGTAACATACCGATGATAGAGGGAACAACGTATATTGTTATGCGGTTTGACCGATAAAGATCTTCATAGAATATGTAGGAGCCAATATGAGCATCCAGGTTCTGCTATTGGTTATTGACCAGAGACATGTCTCGATAATGTCTACATAGTTCTCGAACCCATAGGGTCCGCACGCTTAAAGTTTCGGTGACGATTGTATTATGAGTTTTTGTGTTTTGATGTACCGAAGGTAGTTCGGAGTCCCGGATATGATCATGGACATGACGAGGAGTCTCGAAATGGTCGACACATAAAGATCGATATATTGGACGACTATGTTCGGATACCGGAACCCCCGAGGAGTTTAATGGGCCAAGATGGGCCTTAGTGGAGAAGAGGAGGGGTGGCTAGGGCAGGCCGCGCCCCTCCCCCTCTAAGTCCGAATTGGACAAGGAGGGGGCCGCGCCCCCCTTTCCTTCCTCTCTCTCCTTCCCTTCCTTTCCCCCTCCTACTCCAACTAGAAAAGAGGGAGTCCTACTCCCGGTGGGAGTAGGACTCCTCCCTGGCGCGCCCTCCCCTGGCCGGCCTCCTCCTCCCCCTGGTCCTTTATAATGGGGCAGGGGGCACCTCTAGACACAACAATTGATCTCTTGATCTCTTAGCCGTGTGCGGTGCCCCCTTCCACCATATTCCACCCCGATCATGTCGTAGCAGTGCTTAGGCGAAGCCCTGCGTCCGTAGCAACATCATCACCGTCACCACGCCGTCGTGCAGACGGAACTCTCCCATGAAGCTCTGCTGGATCGGAGTTCGCGGGACGTCATCGAGCTGAACGTGTGCTGAACTCGGAGGTGCCATACGTTCGGTACTTCGATCGGTCAGATCGTGAAGATGTACGACTACATCATCCGCGTTGTGCTGCTTCCGCTTTCGGTCTACGATGGTATGTAGACAACACTCTCCCCTCTCGTTGCTATGCATCACCATGATCCTGTGTGTGCATAGGAATTTTTTTGAAATTAGTACGTTCCCCAATAGTGGCATCCGAGCCTGGTTTTATGCGTAGATGTTATATGCACGAGTAGAACACAAGTGAGTTGTGGGCGATACAAGTCATACTGCTTACCAGCATGTCATGCTTTGGTTCGGCGGTATTGTTGGATGAAGCGGCCCGGACCGACATTACGCGTACGCTTACGCGAGACTGGTTCTACCGACGTGCTTTGCACATAGGTGGCTGGCGGGTGTCAGTTTCTCCAACATTAGTTGAACCGAGTGTGGCTACGCCCGGTCCTTGAGAAGGTTAAAACAACACTAACTTGACGAACTATCATTGTGGTTTTGATGCATAGGTAAGAACGGTTCTTGCTCAGCCCGTAGCAGCCACGTAAAACTTGCAACAACAAAGTAGAGGGCGTCTAACTTGTTTTTGCAGGGCATGTTGTGATGTGATATGGTCAAGGCATGATGCTAAATTTTATTGTATGATATTATCATGTTTTGTAACCGAGTTATCGGCAACTGGCAGGAGCCATATGGTTGTCGCTTTATTGTATGCAATGCAATCTCCCTGTATTTGCTTTACTTTATCACTAAGCGGTAGCGATAGTCGTAGAAGCAATAATTGGCGAGACGACAACAATGCTACGATGGAGATCAAGGTGTCGTGCCGGTGACGTTGGTGATCATGACGGTGCTTCGGAGATAGAGATCACAAGCACAAGATGATGATGGCCATATCATATCACTTATATTGATTGCGTGTGATGTTTATCTTTTATGCATCTTATTTTGCTTAGATCGACAGTAGCATTATAAGATGATCTCTCACTAAATTTCAAGGTATAAGTGTTCTCCCTGAGTATGCACCGTTGCGAAAGTTCTTCGTGCTGAGACACCACGTGATGATCGGGTGTGATAAGCTCTATGTTCAAATACAACGGGTGCAAAACAGTTGCATACGCGGAATACTCAGGTTAAACTTGACGAGCCTAGCATATGCAGATATGGCCTCGGAACACTGAGACCGAAAGGTCGAGCATGAATCATATAGTAGATACGATCAACATAGTGATGTTCACCATTGAAACTACTCCATCTCACGTGATGATCGGACATGGTTTAGTTGATATGGATCACGTGATCACTTGGAAGATTAGAGGGATGTCTATCTAAGTGGGAGTTCTTTAAATAATTTGATTAACTGAACTTTAATTTATCATGAACTTAGTACCTGATAGTATTTTGCATGTCTATGTTGTTGTAGATAGATGGCCAGTGCTGTTGTTCCGTTGAATTTTAATGTGTTCCTTGAGAAAGCAAAGTTGAAAGATGATGGTTGCAATTACACGGACTGGGTCCATAACTTGAGGACTATCCTCATTGCTGCACAGAAGAATTACGTCTTGGAAGCACCGCTAGGTGCCAAACCTGCTGCAGGAGCAACACTAGATGTTATGAATGTCTGGCAAAGCAAAGCCGATGACTACTCGATAGTTCAGTGTGCCATGCTTTACGGCTTAGAACCGAGACTGCAACGACGTTTTGAATGTCATGGAGCATATGAGATGTTCCAGGAGTTGAAGTTAATATTTCAAGCAAATGCCCGGATTGAGAGATATGAAGTCTCCAATAAGTTCTATAGCTGCAGGATGGAGGAGAATAGTTCTGTCAGTGAACATATACTCAGAATGTCTGGGTATAACAATCACTTGATTCAACTGGGAGTTAATCTTCCGGATGATAGTGTCATTGACAGAATTCTTCAATCACTACCATCAAGCTACAAGAGCTTCGTGATGAACTATAATATGCAAGGGATGGATAAGACAATTTCCGAGCTCTTCGCAATGCTAAAGGCTGCGGAGGTAGAAGTCAAGAAGGAGCATCAAGTGTTGATGGTCAATAAGGCCACTAGTTTCAAGAAAAAGGGCAAATGGAAGAAGAAGGGGAACTTCAAGAAGAACAGCAAACAAGTTGCTGCTCAAGAGAAGAAACCCAAGTCTGGACCTAAGCCTGAGACTGAGTGCTTCTACTGCAAGCAAACTGGTCACTAGAAGCGGAACTGCCCCAAATATTTGGCGGATAAGAAGGATGGCAAGGTGAACAAACACTACTAGGGAAAAGGCTAGCAGCAGCGCGGGTTTTAGACCTATCAGTAGCGCGGGGTGGTGCGCTACTGATAAGGCGCTACAGCTAACGAATAGCAGTAGCGTGCCTCCACCCATGCTACGGCTAAATCGACTTAGTAGCAGCGAGTTCCAGGAGGAGCGCTGATGGTAATTAGTAGTAGCGCTTCTCTCTGCCCGCGCTGCTACTATTATTTCGTATTTTATTTCTTTTTTATTTCATGTTATATTCGTACACCTTTACACAAATTTTCATACAACAGGAATTTACAAATTGTTTTTACATCATAATGAGTTATTACATCACGGGGTGAAAGAACCGTGTGGACTAGTTTCAAGTGGACGGACATCCACTTGAAACTAATCCGCGGTTCTTTCACCCAATGATATAATAAATATCATCATCATCATATCATTAACAACTTATCATCATCATCATCATCATCATCATCATATCATTGGTCACTAGTCATAATCACAAGTACTCCTGACATCTTCAACTCTAACACATTGTATCACATAATAAACATATTGTACCTCATAGGACCTACTACATTCTCTTGGGACCTACTATATTCTCTAGGGTAAAATAGAAAAAAACAAGATAGCCCCTCGCTCTCCATTATGGAGAATGCAGATTATCCTGTCTCCAATCCTTGCCTTTCGCTTAATGTTGCTTCCAAGAACCTCCTTACGAATGTCCAAACATTTTTTCCACTCTTTGATTAGCATGTGTTCACCGGTTTCAGAAATTCGATATGCACAGGTGAGATCCGTAGGATGACCTGGCTGTAGGTTCAGAACTTCAAGGCGACCATTGTAATACATTAGATGAGGCACACAATCCATCGGGATTTTCTGTTGAAAAACATAGTAATAACTTCGTAGTTAGCAATGATGTACTAGTTTTAGAAGTATGCAAAAGATGCACGGATGTTGTAATAGTAAAATATCTTACCAGGGTATCTCCATAGAAGTTATCGTGGTTCAACACGTGCACTAGTGGCACGTATTCACCATAATTTGGAGGAGTTCGATAATAGGTGTTGTAATTCTCAAAAAAGTGCAATAAGCAATCAGATGATTTTTCTCCTTATAAGTTAATTCGGAGCCATCAGTGTAGTGGGTTTTGTCTACCATCTTCTGCACATTCTTTGAAGATTCAAAATAAGCTGTCAATGGAAATAAGCTGTCAACTATTTTGAAATAAACAATATAAATTAGTTAATAACTATGTTTGAGAAACTCACATTGCGGTAGAATCGGAAGCGTATCAACAAGGACCCAAATGTCCATATTGTCTTGCTCGATGTCAGGATTACCAAGATCCATGGTGACAATCATACCCTCATAAAAACCATACATTTTGCAAAGTGCTTCCCAATTTTGACAACCAAAATGGGTTACGCTCTGAGAATTATATAGATTTACTTCAAAATCGATATCATGATGGGTCCTTAGGTGTATTTTCTTTGTTTGAAAATTTTCATGGTCTTCAAAACCCATCCTCTCCAAGACATAGCGTCTTGCATGGTATGGGATAAGCTAGTCGAATTGTAAAAGATGAAAAATAGATGTTGAAATAGTTGAAGTCATGCTTAATTACGAAAAAAACACTTGTCGTTGTTGCATACCATTTCAACATCGAAGGTCTCCTCGAGCTTAATGCTGAAGCGCCAATCTTCGTCCAGCTCAACGAACTTGTCGCACATACCTCGATCGTCGTGGCACCAGCTGCACTCCCCCGGGAGACTGTCGTCGTCTGAGTACGACATTTCCTACGTTCACAATTCAAAGATTAAAGTTGTACAATTAAATATATGTACTAAAAACCTAAATTAGATCATTATTTTTCAAAGAAAATCTAGGCCACTTGATATTTCCCACATATTCTAGCACAAGTCATGCCAGAATTCACGGAAAAATCCGGCATGACCTTTGCTAAAAAAGGACATATTGAGCGCCTGAAATTTGCCGGAACGGAAATTAATCAACACTCCAGCAAAACATAGGCCACTCGGAGGTGTAACCAAAACATGAAATAATTGCTTAAACTAAAAAATAACACCAAATATGGCATGTTCAACTAGTTCTATTAATTCAACTAGTTCTATTAATTCAACTAGTTCTATTAATTCAACTAGTTCTATTAATTCAACTAGTTCTTACTAAATATAAACTTAGTATAAAAAGAAAAAAAACTAGTTCTTTCTAAAAATGAAGTAGTTCAACTAGTTATTAACTAGTCGACAACCCGTGCGCTGCACGTGCTAGCGTCTTTATATAAGAGTTAGGACAATTATGTTATGTATAGATGTGGAATAAAACGGTACAATATTTCATCAATTATTTATGACCCAGTAATTCCTATAGAACACATACATAATTTTAACAATAATAATCTTACTAATTAAGATTACATTTTTAATATGACTATGCAATATAAAAGATCATCATTTAACCATAAAAATTGGTATGCTCGAACAACAGTGGCAGACTTATGATGGATGTGGTGTCTTTCCATTTCCATTTCAAGAAAGGCACATGCGCAACCTCCAATTTAAGCTTAGGAAGACTGCAACCGGTTTTTTTTCAAGTTTTTTGCTAAAAAGATATTCCCTAACTGCAATAAGTCTTAGGTTACTGAATATTTATTTTGGAATGAATAGAAACTCCTTCGTGTACCTAAAATATTAATCTCACTTTACAAACCGAAGATAGGAGAGAGTTAATTGAATCGAACACTCGTTTTTTTACAACACATCAGGTGGACAATAACACTTCGTTCCATCAGTATCACTTAATAATATTCAAATCAAACTTTGTGTCAACAATAAAGTGGTAAAATAAACATGCTAACCACATATTAGGAGAAGACTGGCAAAGATATTTTAATCTTCAGAATAATCTAAAAATGATGCTATTTGTGAAGTGTTTCATGTTTGATCATTATCCTCACAACATCAAAAGGAACCGAAAGCCTCTCAGTTGATCTCAGATGGCGCCAATATCAACAGCTATTGTAGGCACTTTTGGATCATCTATTACCACCAGGGCACAAAACAGAGCACATGCGGAAATTAAAGTGTGCTAGTTTACGGTTTATCAAAATCAATAGCAATAGACCATAATCAATAATAAGCTAAGTCAGTTGCGATGCATTCTCTTTCTCAAGAGACAATCATTACTCTTAATTTATTCCTACACTCAGCAGCATAATCATCCGCAAAAATAGCTGACTATATGGCTTGTTAGAAAATGGAACATCAGAAACTTTAATTAAAAAGGTACTTTCTCTCATTTAGTGTTCCTATAAATAAATAGATGCGCTAAAAGTGTAAAAGGTCAAAATGGAAATTGTCATCTCTCCTGCTGTATTGCAAATTTATCTCAAAATCATGTGTATTATCATAAAGCATAAAACTGCCAGTTCTGGTCTGCAGTTATGCATATCAGATAAGAACTGGATAGTAGAAACTAAATAGAAGTTCAACTACTTTGTTCGATCCACTAAAGACTATAGCTTTGGAGTCCTCGCTGCAAAAGCCAATATTGGCTATAAACTGAGTTTGGCGAATACAATATATTTTTGGGGGGTAAAATAAATAGTTTTTTCCTACTTACATCCACCAACGTCCCTGCTTCAATGAAGATATGGAAGCATAACTACGCAAAAATAGTATCTAAGGTAGTGTGCAGAGTTTCAGTAACATCCCAAAACTCTTAAGAAAATGTACTGCTAGTGACTTTGCAGACATGGACAGCACTGTTATAATTATGAACCAATAGCAACCAGTTCACATATACATAGAAAATAAAGCTCCACTAATAAAGCTCACATACACATAGGTTGCTACAGCACTACTAAACCTCAAATATGGTGTCCAAGTCGATGCTATATGGTTAGATGAGGCTTCTTTTAAACATACGAAAAAGTGAATCAGTGATTAAATACAAATTATATAACCCGGAGAGGAAAGCACCCCAATTACTATCATCGCCTGGTCGAGTCAAATTGCATGCAGTGTTTTTCTCAGTTGCTTATGCAAATAAAATTAATTTTATTATACAGATTTTCCAGGGTTCAGTATTTCTATGTTGGCCCCACCAGTATTGATAGACATAAAGGCACGTAGGTGTATTGCTTTCTACCAAACCAATGAAGGTCTTAGAAGCATTGAGCTATAGAACCAAACCATATAGCACACTATTAACATAGAGGGTTTGCGATCCATGTACTAACAGAACAACTCAGTATAATTTATTATTGATTAGAACTTGCATCTTGTTCAGGCATACACATCTTCTCACAACCTTGCCACTATTCTATCTACTCAAGCAATAAAGATCATTCTCGGTTCTATCACCTCAAACAACAAATATCATGGCTGGTTCTTCACTCTTAACCACTCTATCCTCATTTGATTCAATCTATGATTGGTCTAATCATTCCACTTAACATAATATTTACCCTCTAATAGTTAAGTTTTGTTGGTGCATGTGTGTCTTTTTTTATAAGCAACTCCAATGCCTATGCATCTGAAAGTTCAACTAACTGCAAACACTGATGGGAAAAATGAGAAGCCTCTACTTAATTAATATGAAAACAAATAATTAATGCCAACAACTGCACCAAATAATGGAATTTTTTGTGGGAACCAAATAATGCATTTTCGGAACATCAATATCTGGTTTAAACATCGTTTTGGCCCCACATATGAATAAAATTTCTCAATTACCAAACTGCCTACTACAAAGGTCTGCTTGTCAGCAAGGATGGAGCACGAAAATTTATACTTTTGGGAGGAACCCAACAAAGAGCACATGTATTATATCTTTCCAGGATGTAAAAAAAATTAATTGTAGTCCAATCCTACTGATATCTTAGGCGTTTCAAACACTTCTTCCAGACCATGGGAGAGCCATGGCCCTTTGTTGCTTCCTGCCATCTCTATCCCTGCATGTCAGTACAAATACTATACTAACAGATTAAGGTTATTGTTTCTACTTCTTACCATGTTGTAGGTAGTCATTCATCAGTAGATATAAGTAAAAATTCTCGTGGCACTGGTGGCACCATTCTCGATAAACAAAAAACAGAGTATGTAATATGGGTAATTGAACAGAGAATGGAAGCAAATCTAATGGAGATGCAGACAATCAGTTGTATCAGTTTTCACGCATATGCCACATCACTTGGAAGGCACATACAAATACCAGAGAGAGAACGGATTGTCTAAAGAAGTATAGATGCGGTTATCAAACTGATTTAGAAATTACCCGCAGAGTAGATATCCGATGGTCAAAGTTACTGCACGATTATTTTTGTTCATCAATAAATCACGATGAGAACCTAAATTTTCTGCCATTCAGCAATTAGTAACAATAGTATAGAGCGGAGCTCGAGTGTCCTTGTCGTGCTTGCACACAACCTTTAGAGTCTAGGCATCATACTTTGTTTAATAACAAACTAAAAAATGTTATGATATACCTGGATCGTTCTTTCAAAATCGCTAATGCCTGAATGCATTCAAGTACAGTTGGCAAGAAATAAAATGAAAGCCTAACCATTCCATGCTCCAGCATGTACGTGCTGCAACAACGAACATTAATAATCCTGTACTTGGCTGTGTGTTATCCAAAGAGGCCGGGACTTATTTGCATCAAATTTTCAGCACAAAACATGAGAAAGATGAGGGTGATCTATAATAAAAAAACAGCTAGTACAAAAACTGCATACAACAAAACAACTACTGTTACTTATGGAGTACATGATATCTAAACAATTCTTTTTCAGCTCCGCCAATCTGACCATATATACTTTGATACTACAACATGTAATTCCCCGTATCCTAAATTAAATTCAGGATCTTGAGCATGGATTTGAATGATATATTGTTTGCTTTTCTAATCCGTTTTAGCACTGTAAATCTCCACAATCATATGAAAATAAATAGCACATGCATATCTATTACTGTAAACACTACCTCAAAGACTGAAACATATGGTAAATAGGTCCAACAGGTAAACGACTAAATGGAGGGGGGTGATTGGAACTAGCCAAAGAGAAGGGTACTTTGCAAGGTGTAACACGTGCATATGGGGTTTCAATTTCGTCCTAGTTATGTCGACGACGACAAAGTCAAGCTGCTACTGCTTGCAAGGATCATGCGTGGTGGGCGTCTTGTTGTGGTTGGAGGCCGCGTTGATCAACTTTTACTCGCAGGTCACAGCAAAGTCTAGCACCTTCTTTCATCAACTTGTATGACACATCTGTAATAAAATGCTCATAGCAATTACATGAGTTATTTGAAAGAAAAGTCGAAAAACCAATCACCAGTTTAGAACTCGTAGAAGAATTTGAAGCACACCATCTACCACTTCCTTGTAGATCTTTGTGGGCTTCTGTGGCAGCGAGTGGAGGTCCTTGATGCCACACTACAGGAACTGCGGGTTGCCCAATTCTAAGATCGTCGCGGAACACTTGCCGTCATCGAGAGCTTGTCCCTGACATGTATTGCTGTTCAAACTATGGCGAAGGCGGACTTCTTGAGCACATGGGATCCGTGCCCAAAGTAGCTTGCCTTAGTTTGAGAGAGAGAGAGAATCAATAGATTCGTTCTTGATCTACAGGGGCAAGAGAGACCATGGTAGTTTGAGAGTCAATGGTTTCTTTTTCGACGTACAGGGGGTGAGAGACCATGGTAGTTTGAGAGAGTCTAGAGATTAGTTCCTGACGTACAGGGGGTTATGCCACAAGATACGTTTCAGGTTGTTTTTATCTTTTTTATTCAAGAGATAGAGGAAGAGGCGGTGGAGTATTGCTAGATAGATTGAGATGTACATAGGAGTCCTATGGGTTAATCTCCACCGTAATAACTCGGTCCCACCAAATAAATGGCTCCTAATTACTAATTAACGTGGTAATTTCTTGGAAGTCTAGAATTAGTATAGGTATAGATTTACTTACTATACTAGTTCAACTAAAACTTAACTAGTTCAACTAAAACTAAACTAGTTCTATTAATTCAACTATTTCTTACTAAATATAAACTTACTATAAATAGAAAGAAACTAGCACATCTACTACTACTAATTAACATCTAACTACTGCATCTACTACTAATTAACATGTACTACTACTAATTATACATCTACAACTAATTAACATCTATCCACTACTTCTAAAAATCATTATCTATGAACCCTAAATTAACATCTACTACTACTAAAATCATCTACTAACTAAGCAAAGAGAGAGGGGGTCGGGGAGGGGTGGGGGGCTTACAGAGGGAGAGACGGTGGCAGGGAGGTGCTGGGCGACGGAGGGGCGGCGAGGGCGGGCTCGGGATTGGGAGGGCGGCGGTCCTGGGCGGCGGGCTCGGTCAAGGGCGGCGGCGGTGAGGTCGAGGGCGGCGACAGTGTGGTCGAGAGCGGCGGCGGTGAGGTTGAGGGCGGGCGGCGGCGGCGGCGGTGAGGGCGCAGGCACGCTCGGGCTCAGGCGGCGGCGACAGGGAATAGGGGAACAGGCCGGTGGGGAGAAAGGAGGACTTAGCGAAATTTTGATGCGGGGGGTGGTTAACTCGAACTAGCAGTAGCGCACGTACAGAAAACGCGCTATAGCTAACTTATCTACAGCGTGTTTTGGGAAAAACCGCTACTGCTAATGGAACCAGTTATTTCTTTTGTTTAGTAAAAACATCAAAAATATACATTGGTCATCATTGATCTTTTTGTGTATAATCTAAATAGTCAACATGAATCCTCACTGTACCTGTATAGGTACAGGCGAGGATTCATATTGCAACCACAAATCATACACATATAGTTCAATGAAGACCAAGTGCTCGATATAGGTTGAGAAGCAACATATTTAAGGTGGTAAACACCTTGTTCGCTTAGCAGTATGGGACTAAACTTAATTAGTTGCAGTCATACTTACCAGCAGCAAGTTTTGAGCAAAACCGCTGCTACTAAGTTCTTTAGCAGTAGCGCGTCTACAGGAAGGGCGCTACTACTATATCTAGCCTGGAGGCAACACCGTGGCAATTATGGTAGTAGCGCTCTTTTCACCTAGAGCGCTACTTCTACTCAGTCATTAGCAGCGCTCTTTTCTAAAGCTCGTTGCTGCTAATTAGCAGTAGCATCTGTTTTTATACCGCGCTGCTGCTAAGATTCTGTGTATAAGGTTTTCCCTAGTAGTGAAAGCTGTATGTGATATACATGTTATTGATGTGTACCTTACTAATGCTCGCAGTAGCACCTGGATATTTGATACTGGTTCTGTTGCTAATATTTGCAACTTGAAACAGGGGCTACTGATTAAGCGAAGATTGGCTAAGGATGAGGTGACGATGCGCGTGGGAAATGGTTCCAAAGTCGATGTGATCGCGGTCGGCACGCTACCTCTACATCTACCTTCGGGATTAGTTTTAGACCTAAATAATTGTTATTTGGTGCCAGCGTTAAGCATGAACATTATATCTGGATCTTGTTTGATGTGATACGGTTATTCATTTAAATCAGAGAATAATGGTTGTTCTATTTATATGAGTAATATCTTTTATGGTCATGCACCCTTGAAGAGTGGTTTATTTATATTAAACCTCGATAGTAGTGATACACATATTCAAAATATTGAAGCCAAAAGATGCAGAGTTGATAATGATAGTGCAACTTATTTGTGGCACTGCCGTTTAGGTCATATTGGTATAAAGCGCATGAAGAAACTCCATACTGATGGACTTTTGGAATCACTTGATTAGGAATCACTTGGTACTTGCGAACCATGCCTCATGGGCAAGATGACTAAAACGCAGTTCTCCGGAACAATGGAGCGAGCAACAGATTTCTTGGAGATCATACATACTGATGTATGTGGTCCGATGAATATTGAAGCTCGCGACGGGTATCGTTATTTTCTCACCTTCACAGATGATTTAAGCGGATATGGGTATATCTACTTAATGAAACATAAGTCTGAAACATTTGGACAGTTCAAAGAATTTCAGAGTGAAGTGGAAAATCATCGTAACAAGAAAATAAAGTTTCTACGATCTGATCGTGGAGGAGAATATTTGAGTTACAAGTTTGGTCTACATTTGAAACAATGCGGAATAGTTTCGCAACTCATGCCACCCGGAACACCACAGCGTAATGGTGTGTCCGAATGTCGTAATAATACTTTATTAGATATGGTGCGATCTATGATGTCTCTTACTGATTTACCGCTATCATTTTGGGGTTATGCTTTAGAGACGGCCGCATTCACGTTAAATAGGGCACCATCTAAATCCGTTGAGACGATGCCTTATGAACTATGCTTTGGCAAGAAACCAAAGTTGACGTTTTTTTAAAGTTTGGGGCTGCGATGCTTATGTGAAAAAGCTTCAACCTGATAAGCTCAAACCCAAATCGGAGAAATGTGACTTCATAGGATACCCAAAGGAAACTGTTGGGTACACCTTCTATCACAGATCTGAAGGCAAGACTTTTGTTGCTAAATTTGGATCCTTTCTAGAGAAGGAGTTTCTCTCGAAAGAAGTGAGTGGGAGGAAAGTAGAACTTGATGAGGTAACTGTACCTGCTCCCTTATTGGAAAGTAGTTCATCACAGAAACCGGTTCCTGTGACACCTACACCGATTAGTGAGGAAGCTAATGATGATGATCATGAAGCTTCAGATCAAGTTACTACCGAGCCTCGTAGGTCAACCAGAGTGAGATCCGCACCAGAGTGGTATGGTAATCCTATTCTGGAAGTCATGTTACTAGACCATGACGAACCTACGAACTATGAGGAAGTGATGATGAGCCCAGATTCCGCAAAATGGCTTGAGGCCATGAAATCTGAGATGGGATCCATGTATGAGAACAAAGTGTGGACTTTGGTTGACTTGCCCGATGATCGGCACGCCATCGAGAATAAATGGATCTTCAAGAAGAAGACAAACGTTGACGGTAATGTTACTGTTTACAAAGCTCGACTATTGCAAAAGGTTTTCGACAAGTTCAAGGAGTTGACTACGATGAGACCTTCTCACCTGTAGAGATGCTTAAGTCCGTCCGAATCATGTTAGCAATTGCCGCATTTTATGATTATGAAATTTGGCAAATGAATGTAAAGACTGCATTCCTGAATGGATTTCTGGAAGAAGAGTTGTATATGATGCAACCTGAAGGTTTTATTGATCCAAAGGGTGCAAGCTCTAGCGATCCATTTAAGGACTGGTGCAAGCCTCTCGGAGTTGGAATAAATGCTTTGATAATGTGATCAAAGCATATGGTTTTATACTGACTTTTGGAGAAGTCTGTATTTACAAGAAAGTGAGTGGGAGCTCTGTAGCATTTCTAATCTTATATGTGGATGACATATTGTTGATTGGAAATGATATAGAATTTCTGGATAGCATAAAAGGATACTTGAATAAGAGTTTTTCAGACCTCGGTGAAGCTGCTTACATATTGGGCATCAAGATCTATAGAGATAGATCAAGACGCTTAATTGGACTTTCACAAAGCACATACCTTGACAAAGTTTTGAAGAAGTTCAAAATGGATCAAGCAAAGAAAGGGTTTTTGCCTGTATTACAAGGTGTGAAATTGAGTAAGACTCAATGACCCACCACTGCAGAAGATAGAGAGAAAATGAAAGATGTTCCCTATGCTTCAGCCATAGGCTCTAGCATGTATGCAATGCTGTGTACTAGACCTGATGTGTGCCTTTCTATTAGTTTAGCAAGGAGGTACCAAAGTAATCCAGGAGTGGATCACTGGACAGCGGTCAAGAACATCCTGAAATACCTGAAAAGTACTAAGGATATGTTTCTCGTTTATGGAGGTGACAAAGAGCTCATCGTAAATGGTTACGTTGATGCAAGCTTTGACACTGATCCGGACGATTCTAAATCGCAAACCGGATACATATTTATATTAAACGGTGGAGCTGTTAGTTGGAGCAGTTCTAAAGAAAGCGTCGTGGCGGGATCTACGTGTGAAGTGGAGTACATTGCTGCTTCAGAAGCAGCAAATGAAGGAGTCTGGATGAAGGAGTTCATATCGGATCTAGGTGTCATACCTAGTGCATCTGAACCAATGAAAATCTTTTGTGAAAATACTGGTGCAATTGCCTTGGCAAAGGAATCCAGATTTCACAAGAGAACCAAGCACATCAAGAGATGCTTTAACTCCATCCGGGATCAAGTCCAGGTGGGAGACATAGAGATTTGCAAGATACACACGGATCTGAATATTGCAGACCCATTGACTAAGCCTCTCTCACGAGAAAAACATGATCAACACCAAGACTCCATGGGTGTTAGAATCATTACTATGTAATCTAGATTAATGACTCTAGTGCAAGTGGGAGACTGAAGGAAATATGCCCTAGAGGCAATAATAAAGTTATTATTTATTTCCTTATATCATGATAGATGTTTATTATTCATGCTAGAATTGTATTAACCGGAAACATGATACATGTGTGAATACATAGACAAACAGAGTGTCACTAGTATGCCTCTACTTGACTAGCTCGTTAATCAAAGATGGTTATGTTTCCTAGCCATAGACATGAGTTGTCATTTGATTAATGGGATCACATCATTAGGAGAATGATGTGATTGACTTGACCCATTCCATTAGCTTTGCACTTGATTGTTTAGTATGTTGATATTGCTTTCTTCATGACTTATATGTGTTCCTATGACTATGAGATTATGCAACTCCCGTTTACCGGAGGAACACTTTGTGTGATACCAAACATCACAATGTAACTGGGTGATTATAAAGGTGCTGTGCAGGTGTCTCTCAAGGTACTTGTTGGGTTGGTGTATTTCGAGATTAGGATTTGTCACTCCGATTGTCGGAGAGGTATCTCTGGGCCCACTCGGTAATGCACATCACTATAAGCCTTGCAAGCATTGTAACTAATGAGTTAGTTGCGGGATGATGTATTACGGAACGAGTAAAGAGACTTGTCGGTAATGAGATTGAACTAGGTATTGAGATACCGACGATCGAATCTCGGGCAAGTAACATACTGATGACAAAGGGAACAACGTATGTTGTTATGCGGTTTGACCGATAAAGATCTTCGTAGAATATGTAGGAGCCAATATGAGCATCCAGGTTCCGCTATTGGTTATTGACCAGAGATATGTCTCGGTCATGTCTACATAGTTCTTGAACCCGTATGGTCTGTACGGTTAAAGTTTCGGTGACAATTGTGTTATGAGTTTTTCTGTTTTGATGTACCGAAGGTAGTTCAGAGTCCCGGATATGATTATGGACATGACGAGGAGTCTCGAAATGGTCGAGACATAAAGATTGATATATTGAACGACTATGTTCGGACACCGGAATGGTTTCAGGGAGTTTCGGACATATACCGGAGTACCGGGGGGTTGATAACCCACAAGTGTAGGGGATCGCAACAACTTTCGAGGGTAGAGTATTCAACCCAAATTTATTGATTCGACACAAGCGGAGCCAAAGAATATTCTCAAGTATTAGCAGCTGAGTTGTCAATTTAACCACACCTGGAAACTTAGTATCTGCAGCAAAGTGTTTAGTAGCAAAGTAATATGATAGTGATAGTAACGGTAACAAAAGAGTAACGAAAGCAAAGTAATGTTTTTGGTATTTTGTAGTGATTGTGACAATAGCAATGGGAAAGTAAATAAGCGTAAACCAGTATATGGAAAGCTCGTAGGCATTGGATCAATGATGGATAATTATGCCGGATGCGGTTCATCATGTAACAGTCATAACATAGGGTGACACAGAACTAGCTCCAATTCGTCAATGTAATGTAGGCATGTATTCCGAATATAGTCATACGTGCTTATGGAAAAGAACTTGCATGACATCTTTTGTCCTACCCTCCCGTGGCAGCGGGGTCCAAATGGAAAATAAGGGATATTAAGGCCTCCTTTTAATAGAGAATCGGAACAAAGCATTAGCACATAGTGAATACATGAACTCCTCAAACTACGGTCATCACCGGTAAGTATCCCGATTATTGTCACTTCGGGGTTAACGGATCATAACACATAATAGGTGACTATAGACTTGCAAGATAGGATCTAGAACTCTCATATATTGATGAAAACATAATAGTTTCAGATCTGAAATCATGGCACTCGGGCCCTAGTGACAAGCATTAAGCATAGCAAAGTCATAGCAACATCAATCTCAGAACATAGTGGATACTAGGGATCAAACCCTAACAAAACTAACTCCATTACATGGTGAATCTCATTCAACCCATCACCTTCCAGCAAGCCTACGATGGAATTACTCACGCACGGCGGTGAGCATCATGAAATTGGTGATGGAGGATGGTTGATGATGATGACAGCGACGAATCCCCCTCTCTGGAGTCCCGAACGGACTCCAGATCAGCCCTCCCGAGAGGTTTTAGGGCTTGGCGGCGGCTCCGTATCGTAAAACGCGATGATTTCTTCTCTCCTATTTTTTTTCTCCCCGAAAGCAGTTATATAGAGTTGGAGTTGGAGTTGGGGGTTCTCCAGGGGGCCCACGAGGTAGGGGGCGCGCCCTAGGGGGGGCGCTCCCCACCCTCGTGAGAAGGGTGTGGGCCCCCTGGTCTTTATCTTTGGCGAGGATTTTTTATTATTTATTGTAAGATATCCCGTGGAGTTTCAGGTCATTCCGAGAAATTTTGTTTTCTGCACATAAAACAACATCATGGCAATTCTGCTGAAAACAACGTCAGTCCGGGTTAGTTCCATTCAAATCATACAAGTTAGAGCCCAAAACAAGGGCAAAAGTGTTTGGAAAAGTATATACGACGGAGACGTATCAACTCCCCCAAGCTTAAACCCTTGCTTGTCCTCAAGCAATTCAGTTGACAAACTGAAAGAAATAAAGAAAAACTTTTACAAAGTCTGTTTGCTCTTGTTGTTGTAAATATGTCAAGCTAGCATTCAAGTTTTCAGCGAAGATTATAACTAGCCACATTTGCAATAATTCTCAGGTCTCATGATTACTCATATCAATAACATAATCAACTAGCAAGCCATAATAATAAATCTCGGATGACAACACTTTCTCAAAACAATCATAATATGATATAACAAGATGGTATCTCGCTAGCCCTTTCAGAGACTGCAAAACATAAATGTAGAGCACCTTTAAAGATCAAGGACTGACTAGACATTGTAATTCATGGTAAAAGAGATCCAATCATAGTCACACCCAATGTAAACTAACAATAATGAATGCAAATGACAGTTGCGCTCTCCAGCTAGTGCTTTTTAATAAGAGGGTGATGGCTCAACATAAAAGTAAATAGATAGGCCCTTCACAGAGGGAAGCAGGGATTTGTAGAGGTGCCAGAGCTCGGTTTTGAAATAGAGGTTAATAACATTTTGAGCGGTATACTTTCATTGTCAACATAACAACCAACAGATGGCGATATCTTCCATGCTACACACATTATAGGCGGTTCCCAAATAGAATGGTAAAGTTTATACTCCCCCTCCACCAACAAACATCAATCCATGGCTTGCTCGAAACAACGAGTGCCTCCAACATACATCAGGTCCCAGGGGGAGTTCTGTTTGCAATTATTTTGATTTAGTTTGCATAAAGCATGGGACTGGGCATCCCGGTGACCAGCCCTTTTTCTCGTGAGTGAGGAGCGGAGTCCACTCCTCTTGAGAATAACCCGCTTAACATGGAAGATACAGACAGCCCTAGTTGATACATGAGCTATTCGAGCATACAAAACAGGATGATTATTTGAAGGTGTAGAGTTTGGCACATACAAATTTACTTGGAACGGCAGGTAGATACCGCATATAGGAAGGTATAGTGGACTCATGTGGAATAACTTTGGGGTTTAAGGAGTTTGGATGCACAAGCAGTATTCCCGCTTAGTACAGGTGAAGGCTAGCAAAAGACTGGGAAGCGACCAACTAGAGAGCGACAACAGCCATGTACATGCATTAAAATTAATAAACATTGGATGCAAGCATGAGTAGGATATAATCCACCATGAACATAAATATCGTGAAGGCTATGTTGATTTGTTTCAACTACATGTGTGAACATGTGCCAAGTCAAGTCACTTAAATCATTCAGAGGAGGATACCACCCTATCATACCACATCATAACCATTTTAATAGCATGTTGGCACGCAAGGTAAACCATTATAACTCATAGCTAATCAAGCATGGCACAAGCAACTATGATCTCTAATTGTCATTGCAAACGTGTTTATTCATAACAAGCTGAATCAAGAACGACGAACTCATCATATTTACAAAAACAAAAGAGGTCGAGTTCGTACCAGCTTTTCTCATCTCAGTCAGTCCATCATATATCATCATAATTGCCTTTCACTTGCACGACCGAACGTTGTGAATAATAATAAGAGTGCATGTGCATTGGACTAAGCTAGAATCTGCGAGCATTCAATAAATAGGAGAAGACAAGGCAATATAGGCTCTTTTGTCAGATAAACAATAATGCATATAAGAGCCACTTCAACAATTTAATCATGGTCTTCTCCTACTGACCCCCAAAGAAAAGAAAAGAAATAAAACTATTTACACGGGAAAGCTCCCAACAAGCAAAACAAGAATGGGAAATATTTTTGGGTTTTCTTTTTAATTACTACTACAAGCATGAAAAGTAAATTAATTAAAAGCTACAACTAAATTTTTTGTTTTTTCTTAAGGTTTATCAAACACACAAGAATAAAGCATAAAAGAAAATAAACTAGCATGGATGATACAATGAAAAAGTATGAGCACCGACATCTAGCAATGATATGTGTGAACATAAATGTAATGTCGGTGAGAAATACGTACTCCCCAAGCTTAGGCTTTTGGCCTAAGTTGGTCTATGGCCACGGCTGCCTGGCTGATATCCATAATAATAGTTGTTGGGGTCGTACTACGATAAGGAAGAAGAAGGCTCCGATTGCCACTGGTTGGCAATCATCTTCGGATCCCACTGATAGTTAGATTGTCGTGAAGGATCAAATGGTGGTTCCGGTTCTGGCTCCTCGGCTGGTGTAGGGTTCCGGTAGGCGTGGATAGCCGTCAACGGAACAAGGTACTTGCCTACAGTCAAATCAAACAAAGCAGGAGCAGGCAAGATAATGGTCTCAGGATGATGTTTATTAAAGAACAATTGATATTTAAGCTCTCCTGCCCTATTCTTAACAATAAAATCATGCGCCACCTGAAGGAAATATGCCCTAGAGGCAATAATAAAGTTATTATTTATTTCCTTATATCATGATAAATGTGTATTATTCATGCTAGAATTGTATTAACCGGAAACATAATACATGTGTGAATACATAGACAAACAGAGTGTCACTAGTATGCCTCTACTTGACTAGCTCGTTAATCGAAGATGGTTATGTTTCCTAACCATGAACAAAAGAGTTGTTATTTGATTAACGGGATCTCATCATTAGAAGAATGATGTGATTGACATGACCCATTCCATTAGCTTAGCACCCGATTGTTTAGTATGTTGCTATTGCTTTCTTCATGACTTATACATGTTCCTATGACTATGAGATTATGCAACTCCCGTTTGCCAGACGAACACTTTGTGTGCTACCAAACGTCACAAGGTAACTGGGTGATTATAAGGGAGCTCTACAGGTGTCTCCAAAGGTACATGTTGCGTTGGCGTATTTCGAGATTAGGATTTGTCACTCCGATTGTCGGAGAGGTATCTCTGGGCCCTCTCAGTAATGCACATCACATAAGCATTGCAACTAATGAGTTAGTTGTGAGATGATGTATTACGGAACGAGTAAAGAGACTTGCCGGTAACGAGATTGAACTAGGTATTAAGATACCGACGATCGAATCTCGGGCAAGTAACATACCGATGACAAAGGGAACACCGTATAATGTTATGCGATCTGATCAATAAAGATCTTTGTAGAATATGTGGGAGTCAATATGAGCATCCAGGTTCCGCTATTGGTTATTGACCGGAGACATGTCTCGGTCATGTCTACATTGTTCTCGAACCCGCAGGGTCCGCACGCTTAAGGTTTCGATGACAGTTATATTATGAGTTTATGAGTTTTGATGTATCGAAGGAGTTCGGAGTCCCGGATGAGATCGGGGACATGATGAGGAGTCTCGAAATGGTCGAGACGTAAAGATCGATATATTGGACAACTATATTCGGACATCGGAAAGGTTCCGAGTGGTTCGGGTACCGGGGAGTTACGGGAATACGGGGGAAGAAGTATATGGGCCTTATTGGGCTTTAGGGGAGAGGGAGAGGCAGGTCGCGCGCCCCCCCATTGACTAGTCCAAATTGGACTAGGGGGAGGGGCGGCGCCCCCTCCTTCCTTCTCTTCCCTCTTCCCCTTCCTTGTCTCCTACTCCTACTACATGGAAGGACTCCTAGTTGGACTAGGAAAGGGGGAATCCTACTCCCGGTGGGAGTAGGACTCCCCTAGGGCGCGCCATAGAGAGGGCCGGCCCTCCCCTCCTCCACTCCTTTATATACGGGGGCAGGGGGCACCTCTAGACACACAAGTTGATCCTCGTGATCGTTTTCTTAGCCGTGTGCGGTGCCCCCTTCCACCATACTCCTCGATAATATTGTAGCGGTGCTTAGGTGAAGCCCTGCGATGGTAGAACATCAAGATCGTCACCACGCCGTCGTGCTGATGGAACTCTTCCCCGACACTTTGCTGGATCTGAGTCCGGGGATCGTCATTGAGCTAAAGGTGTGCTAAAACTCGGAGGTGCCGTAGTTTCGGTGCTTGATCGGTCGGGCCGTGAAGACGTACGACTACATCAACCGCGTTGTCATAACGCTTCCGCTGTCGGTCTACGAGGGTACGTAGACAACACTCTCCCCTCTCGTTGATATACATCACCATGATCTTGCGTGTGCGTAGGAATTTTTTCGAAATTACTATGTTCCCCAACAGTGGCATCCGAGCCTAGGTTTTATGTGTTGATGTTGTGCATGAGTAGAACACAAGTGAGTTGTGGGCGATATAAGTCATACTGCTTACCAGCATGTCATACTTTGGTTCGGCGGTATTGTTGGATGAAGCGGCCCGGACCGACATTATGCGTACGCTTACGCGAGACTGGTTCTACCGACGTGCTTAGCACACAAGTGGCTAGCGGGTGTCAGTTTCTCCAACTTTAGTTGAACCGAGTGTGGCTACGCCCGGCCCTTGCGAAGGTTAAAATAGCACCAACTTGACAAACTATCGTTGTGGTTTTGATGCGTAGGTAAGATTGGTTCTTGCTTAAGCCCGTAGCAGCCACGTAAAACTTGCAACAAACAAAGTAGAGGACGTCTAACTTGTTTTTGCAGGGCATGTTGTGATGTGATATGGTCAAGACATGATGCTAAATTTTATTGTATGAGATGATCATGTTTTGTAACCGAGTTATCGGCAACTGGCAGGAGCCATATGGTTGTCGCTTTATTGTATGCAATGTAATTGCACTGTAATGCTTTACTGGCGAGACGACAACGATGCTACGATGATGATCAAGGTGTCGCACCAGTGACAATGGTGATCATGATGGTGCTTCGAAGATGGAGATCACAAGCACAAGATGATGATGGCCATATCATATCACTTACATTGATTGCATGTGATGTTTATCTTTTATGCATCTTATCTTGCTATGATTGATGGTAGCATTTTAAGATGATCTCTCACTAATTATCAAGAAGTGTTCTCCCTGAGTATGCACCGCTGCGAAAGTTCTTCGTGCTGAGACACCAAGTGATGATCGGGTGTGATACGCTCTACGTTCAAATACAACGGGTGCAAAACAGTTGCACACGCGGAATACTCAGGTTATACTTGACGAGCCAAGCATATACAGATATGGCCTCGGAACACAGAGACCGAAAGGTCGAGCGTGAATCATATAGTAGATATGATCAACATAGTGATGTTCACCATTGAAACTACTCCATCTCACGTGATGATCGAACATGGTTTAGTTGATTTGGATCACGTGATCACTTAGAGGATTAGAGGGATGTCTATATAAGTGGGAGTTCTTAAGTAATATGATTAATTGAACTTTAATTTATCATGAACTTAGTCCTGGTAGTATTAGCATATCTATGTTGTAGATCAATAGCTCGCGTTGTTGCTTTCATATGGTTATTTTGATATGTTCCTAGAGAAAATTGTGTTGAAAGATGTTAGTAGCAATGATGCAGATTGGATCCGTGATCTGAGGTTTATCCTCATTGCTGCACAGAAGAATTATGTCCTTGATACACCGCTAGATGACAGACCTATTGCAGGAGCAGATGTAGACGTTATGAACGTTTGGCTAGCTCAATATGATGACTACTTGATAGTTTAGTGCACCATGCTTAACGACTTAGAATCGGGACTTCAAAGACGTTTTGAACATCATGGACCATATGAGATGTTCCAGGAGTTGAAGTTAATATTTCAAGCAAATACCCGAGTTGAGAGATATGAAGTCTCCAACAAGTTCTATAGCTAAAAGATGGAGGAGAATCGCTCAACTAGTGAGCATGTGCTCAAATTGTCTGGGTACTACAATTGCTTGAATCAAGTGGGAGTTAATCTTCCAGATAAAATAGTGATTGACAAAATTCTCTAGTCACCATCACCAAGTTAGTAGAACTTCGTGATGAACTATGATATGCAAGGGATAACGGAAACGATTCCCAAGCTCTTCGTAATGCTGAAATTAACGAAGGTAGAAATCGAGAAAAACATCAAGTGTTGATGGTAGGCAAGACCACTAGTTTCAAGAAAAGGGCAGAGGGAAGAAGGGGAACTTCAAGAAGAACAGCAAGCAAGTTGCTGCTCAAGTGAAGAAGCCCAAGTCTGGTCCTAAGCCTGAGACTAAGTGCTTCTACTGCAAAGGGACTGGTCACTGGAAGCGGAACTACCCCAAGTGATTGGCGGATAAGAAGGATGGCAAAGTGAACATAAGTATATTTGATATACATGTTATTGATGTGTACTTTACTAGTGTTTATAGCAACCCCTCAGTATTTGATACTAGTTCAGTTGCTAAGATTAGTAACTCGAAACGGGAGTTGCAGAATAAACAGAGACTAGTTAAGGGTGAAGTGACGATGTGTGTTGGAAGTGGTTCCAAGATTGAT
Source organism: Triticum aestivum (assembly GCF_018294505.1). Classification (NCBI taxonomy): domain Eukaryota; kingdom Viridiplantae; phylum Streptophyta; class Magnoliopsida; order Poales; family Poaceae; genus Triticum; species Triticum aestivum. The sequence continues at coordinate 63,301,874 of NC_057794.1, read as the reverse complement.
ATGATCATCATCGCACACTCCCTATACTTTCGGGATTAATGTTGAACCTAAATAAGTGTTATTTGGTGTTTGCGCTAAGCATGAATATGATTTGATCATGTTTATTGTAATACGGTTATTCATTTAAGTAAGAGAATAAATTGGTGTTCTGTTTACATGAATAAAACCTTATATGGTTACACACCCAATGAAAATAGTTCATTGGATCTTGATCGTAGTGATACACATATTCATAATATTGAAACCAAAAGATGCAAAGTTAATAATGATAGTGCAACTTATTTGTGGCACTGTCGTTTAGGTCAAATTGGTGTAAAGCGCATGAAGAAACTCCATGCTGATGGGATTTGGGAATCACTTGATTATGAATCACTTGGTGCTTGCGAACCATGCCTTATGGGCAAGATGACTAAAAACTCCGTTCTCCGGAACAATGGAGCGAGCAACGGACTTATTGGAAATAATACATATTGATGTATGCAATCCAATGAGTGTTGAAGCTCGTGGCGGGTATCGTTATTTTCTGACCTTCACATATGATTTGAGCAGGTATGAGTATATCTACTTGATGAAACACAAGTCTGAAACATTTGAAAAGTTCAAAGAATTTCAGAGTGAAGTGGAAAATCATCGTAAAAAGAAAAATATGGTTTCTACGATCTGATCGCAGAGACAAATATTTGAGTTACGAGTTTGGTCTTCAATTAAAACTATGTGGAATAGTTTCACAAATTCGTGCCACCTGCAACACCACAGCATAATGGTGTGTCCAAATGTCATAACCGTACTTTATTGGATATAGTGCAATCTATGATGTTTCTTACAGATTTACCAACATCGTTTTGGGGTTATGCATTAAAGCAGCTGCATTCACGTTTAAAAGGGCACCATCTAAGTCCATTGAGACGACACAATCTGAACTGTGGTTTGGCAAGAAACCAAAGTTGTCGTTTCTTAAAGTTTGGGGTTGTGATGCTTATATGAAAAAGTTTCATCCTGATAAGCTCAAACCCAAATCGGAGAAATATGTCTTCATAGGATACCCAAAGGAGACTGTTGGGTACACCTTCTATCACAGATCCGAAGGCAAGTTATTCATTGCTGAGAATGGATCCTTTCTAGAGAAGGAGTTTCTCTCGAAAGAAGTGAGTGGAAGGAAAGTAGAACTTGATGAGGTAATTGTACCTGCTCCCTTATTGGAAAGTAGTTCGTCACAGAAATCTGTTCCTGTGACTACTAGACCGATTAGTGAGGAAGCTAATGATGATGATCATGTAACTTCAGATCCAGTTATTACCGAACCTCATAGGTAAAACAGAGTGAGATCCACACCAGAGTGGTATGGTAATCCAGTTCTGGAGGTCATGTTACTTGACCATGACGAGCCTACGAACTATGAGGAAGCGATGATGAGCCCAGATTCCGCGAAATGGCTTGAGGCCATGAAATCTGAGATGAGATCCATGTATGAGAACAAAGTATGGACTTTGATTGACTTGCCCAATGATCGGCGAGCCATTGAGATTAAATGGATCTTCAAGAGGAAGACGGACGCTGATAGTAGTGTTACTATCTACAAAGCTAGAATTGCCGCAAAAAGGTTTTCGACAAGTTCAAGGTGTTGACTACGATGAGAGTTTCTCACTCGTATCTATGCTTAAGTCTGTCTAAATCATGCTAGCAATTGCCGCATTTTATTAAATCCGGCAAATGGATAAACAAAGCTGCATTCCTTAATGGATTTATTAAAGAAGAGTTGTATATGATACAACTAGAAGGTTTTGTCAATCCTAAAGGTGCTAAAAAATGTGCAAGCTCCAGCGATCCATCTATGGACTAGTGCAAGCATCTCAGAGTTGGAATATGCGCTTTGATGAGATGATCAAAGCATATAGTTTTATACAGACTTGCGGTGAAGCCTGTATTTACTAGAAAGTGAGTGGGAGCACTACAGCATTTCTGATAAGTATATGTGAATGACATATTGTTGATCGGAAATAGTGTAGAATTATTCTGCAAAGCATAAAGGAGTGTTTTGAAAGAAGTTTTTTCAAAGAAAGACCTCGGTGAAGCTGCTTACATATTAAGCATCAAGATCTATAGAGATAGATCAAGACGCTTGATAAGTTTTTTCAATGAGTACATACCTTGATAATATTTTGAAGTAGTTCGAAAATGGAACAGTCAAAGAAAGAGTTCTTGGCTGTGTTACAAGGTGTGAAATTGAGTAAGACTCAAAGCCCGACCACGGCAGAAGATAGAAAGAGAATGAAAGTCATTCCCTATGCCTCAGCCATAGGTTCTATAAAGTATGCCATGCTGTGTACCAGATCTATTGTATACCCTACACTGTGTTAAGCAAGGGAGTACAATAGTGATCTAAGAGTAGATCACTGGACAGCGGTCAAAATTATCCTTAGTGGAATAAGGAAATATTTCTCAATTATGGAGGTGACAAAAGGTTCGTCGTAAAAAGTTACGTCGATGCAAGTTTTGACACAGATCTGGATGACTCTAAGTCTCGATCTAGATACATATTGAAAGTGGGAGCAATTAGCTAGAGTAGCTCCGTGCAGAGCATTGTAGACATAGAATTCACAAAATACTTACGGATCTGTATGTGACAGGCCCGTTGACGAAAATTATCTCACAAGCAAAACATGGTCACACCTTAGTACTCTTTGGGTGTTAATCACATAAATGATGTGAACTAGATTACTGACTCTAGTAAACCCTTTGGGTATAGGTCACATGATGATGTGAACTATGGGTGTTAATCACATGGTGATGTGAACTATTAGTGTTGAATCACATGGCGATGTGAACTAGATTATTGACTCTAGTGCAAGTGGGAGACTGAAGGAAATATGCCCTAGAGGTAATAATAAAGCTATTATTTATTTCCTTATATCATGATAAATGTTTATTATTCATGCTAGAATTGTATTAACCAGAAACATAATACATGTGTGAATACATAGACAAACAGAGTGTCACTAGTATGCCTCTACTTGACTAGCTCGTTAATCGAAGATGGTTATGTTTCCTAACCATGAACAAAAGAGTTGTTATTTGATTAACGGGATCTCATCATTAGAAGAATGATGTGATTGACATGACCCATTCCATTAGCTTAGCACCCGATCGTTTAGTATGTTGATATTGCTTTCTTCATGACTTATACATGTTCCTATGACTATGAGATTATGCAACTCCCGTTTGCCGGAGGAACACTTTGTGTGCTACCAAACGTCATAACGTAACTGGGTGATTATAAAGGAGCTCTACAGGTGTCTCCAAAGGTACATGTTGGGTTGGCGTATTTCGAGATTAGGATTTGTCACTCCGATTGTCGGAGAGGTATCTCTGGGCCCTCTTGGTAATGCACATCACATAAGCCTTGCAAGCATTGCAACTAATGAGTTAGTTGTGAGATGATGTATTACGGAATGAGTAAAGAGACTTGCCGGTAACGAGATTGAACTAGGTATTAAGATACCGACGATCAAATCTCGGGCAAGTAACATATCGATGACAAAGGGAACACCGTATGTTGTTATGCGGTCTGACCGATAAAGATCTTCGTATAATATGTGGGAGCCAATATGAGCATCCAGGTTCCGCTATTGGTTATTGACCGGAGACATGTCTCGGTCATGTCTACATTGTTCTCGAACCCGTAGGGTCCGCACGCTTAAGGTTTCGATGACAGTTATATTATGAGTTTATGAGTTTTGATGTACCAAAGGAGTTCGGAATGGTCGAGACGTAAAGATCGATATATTGGACGACTATATTCGGACATCGGAAAGGTTCCAAGTGGTTCGGGTACCGGGGAGTTACGGGAATACGGGGGAAGAAGTATATGGGCCTTATTGGGCTTTAGGGGAGAGGGAGAGGCAGGCCGCGCGCCCCCCCATTGACTAGTCCGAATTGGACTAGGGGGAGGGGCGGCGCCCCCTCCTTCCTTCTCTTCCCTCTTCCCCTTCCTTGTCTCCTACTCCTACTACATGGAAGGACTCCTAGTTGGACTAGGAAAGGGGGAATCCTACTCCCGGTGGGAGTAGGACTCCCCTAGGGCGCGCCATAGAGAGGACCGGCCCTGCCCTCCTCCACTCCTTTATATACGGGGGCATGGGGCACCTCTAGACACACAAGTTGATCCTCATGATTGTTTTCTTAGCCGTGTGCGGTGCCCCCTTCCACCATACTCCTCGATAATATTGTAGTGGTGCTTAGGCGAAGCCCTGCGACGGTAGAACATCAAGATCGTCACCACGTCGTCGTGCTGACGGAACTCTTCCCGACACTTTGCTGGATCGGAGTCCGGGGATCGTCATCGAGCTGAACGTGTGCTAAAACTCGGAGGTGTCGTAGTTTCGGTGCTTGATCGGTCGGGCCATGAAGACGTACGACTACATCAACCGCGTTGTCATAACGCTTCCGCTGTCGGTCTATGAGGGTACGTAGACAACACTCTCCCCTCTCGTTGCTATACATCACCATGATCTTGCGTGTGCGTAGGAAATTTTTTGAAATTACTACGTTCCCCAACACCACCATACTTTTATAATCTAAATAAACACGAGGCATCACTTTTTATTCCTTCTCAGCATGCCTAATAGGAATGTTAAAATGTGCAGCTAGGCGTGTAGCATAGATGCCTCCAAAGATGGAACCCTTAGTACGGTTCATACTTAACCGTCTAGCAATAATGCCGCCCATACTAAAAGTGTTATCATTGTATAAACCTTGGAGCAAAATAATAATATCAGGGATACTAAGGTTTCCACAGTTTCCGCGACCAATTAAGCAACGACTAGCAAATAATGCAAAGTAACGTAAGACAGGAAAATGTATGCTAGTGATTCGTGCATCGGAAACCTTCCTACTTTTCCCTACAGTGATAGTATTAATAAATCCCTCCATATCATCATGATGTGGTTCTTCTGTCTTGCCCCCAAAAGGGACTAAACAAATCCGACAGAAATCATAAAGTGACATCTCCTTATGCTCATCATATAAATGAAACTCCACCGTAGGTGGTGAGTTCCTAGAATGAAAATGAAAGTTTTGCACAAAGGTATTTGTGAGCAAGAGATACTGATCGCATTGGTCGTGGAGGGAAGCGGTGAGGCCTCCGCGGTGCGTGGCAAATTATACTTAGGCTTCGGTGCCTTTTCCTTCGAGCTTTGGCTCAATGAGCCCCTCAATAATCTCCTCATCATTTTCTGAAAAATTCTGAAATTTTTAGTAACTTCAAAATAAAAGTAAACCAAACTCAATAATATTGATAGCAACTACTCCTACAAGTGCCTAGGGCCTATATCATGCATCAAAACTACTTTTGACCATATAAATTTGACATGCAAGCTCAAGAACAGGGTCACCTAAGCAGCAAAAATTTGCAATGAATAAATCACTAGAACAAAAACTAATTGGACCAATGGAGGAGTCACATACCACGGAACAATCTCCCCAAGCAGTTTTGTGAGAGGTGCTTTGAGCAAGGAGATCGAAAATGGCAGCAAAACAAGCTTGGACTTGGGTTTGAGCTGGTTTTTCGTGTTTGTGGGAGGAAGATGAAGTGTGTGGCTGAAACAATAAGTGGAGGAGGGCCACCATGGGCCCACGAGGCAGGGGGTGCACCCTAGGGGGGTGGGTGCGCCCTCCACCCTCGTGGCAAGGTGGTTGCCCCACTGGTGTGTTCTTTGTTCCATAAATCCTCAAATATTCTATAAAAAATCATATTTAATTTTCAGGGCATTTGGAGAACTTTTATTTTCGAGGTGTTTTTATATTGCACGGATAATCAGATAACAGACAGAGAATTATTTATTTTGTTTTATTTCAACTAAATAACAGAAAGTATAGAAAGGGTACAGAGGGTTGTGCTTCTAGTTTCATCCATCTCATGCTCGTCAAAAGGAATCCACTAACAAGGTTGATCAAGTCTTGTTAACAAACCCATTCCGATTAACATGAAACCGGAGAAATTTCAAATAACACTAGGTTACCTCAACAGGGATATGCACATCCCCAATAATAAGTATATCATATTTCTTCTTGACAGTAGGAAGAGGAAATTCAAAACCTCCAAATATAATCGATGGAATTTTTCCGATAGAATTGATACTATGAACTTGAGGTTGTTTTCTCGGAAAGTGTACCGTATGCTCATTACCGTTAACATGAAAAGTGACACTGCCTTTGTTGCAATCAATAACAGCCCCTGTAGTATTAAGAAAAGGTCTTCCAAGAATAATAGACATACTATCGTCCTCGGGAATATCAAGAATAACAAAGTCCGTTAAAATAGTAACGTTTGCAACCACAACAGGCACATCCTCACAAATACCGACAAGTATAGCAGTTGAATTATCAGCCATTTGCAAAGATATTTCGGTAGGAGTCAACTTATTCAAGTCAAGGCTACGATATAAAGAGAGAGGCATAACACTAACACCGGCTCCAAGATCACATAAAGCATTTTTAACATAGTTTCTTTTAATGGAGCATGGTATAGTAGGTACTCCTGGATGTCCAAGTTTCTTTGGTATTTCACCCTTAAAAGTATAATTAGCAAGCATGGTGGAAATTTCAGCTTCCGGTATCTTTCTTTTATTTGTAACAATATCTTTCATGTACTTAGCATAAGGATTCGTTTTAAGCATATCAGTCAATCGCATATGCAAAAAGATAGGTCTAATCATTTCAGCAAAGCGCTCAAAATCCTCGTCATCCTTTTTCTTGGATGGTTTGGGAGGAAAAGGCATGGGTTTCTGAACCCAAGGTTCTCTTTCTTTACCATGTTTCCTAGCAACAAAGTCTTTCTTATCATGACGTTGATTCTTTGATTGTGGGTTATCAAGATCAACAACAGGTTCAATTTCTACATCATTATCATTACTAGGTTGAGCATTAGTATTAACATCATCATTAACATTTGCATTAGGTTCATGTTCATTACCAGATTGTGTTTCAGCATCAGACATAGAGATATCATTTGGATTATCAGGTGGTTCAGCAATAGGTTCACTAGAAGTTTGCACAGTTCTATCATTTTTCTTGTTTTTAGAAGAACTAGGAGCATCAATATTATTTCTCTGAGAATCTTGCTCAATTCTCTTAGGGTGGCCTTCATGATACAAAGGTTCCTGAGTCATTCTACCAGTTCTAGTAGCCACTTTAACATCATAATCATTTTTCTTACTATTCATCTCATTGAGCAATTCCTTTTGAGCTTTAAGTACTTGTTCTACTTGAATGGTAACCATAGAAGCATGTTTGCTAACAAGTTTAAGTTCACCTCTAATATTAGCCATATAATCACCAAAGTATTTAATCATATCAGCATCTTGTTTTAATTGTCTACCAAAATAAGCATTGAAGTCTTCTTGCTTAAACATAAAATTATCAAACTCATCCAAGCATTGACTAGCAATTTTAGTAGGAGGGATTTCAGCTTTATCATATCTATAGAGAGAATTTACCTTTACTACCTGTGTCGGGTTATCGAGGTCTGGAGGTTCTTCAATAAATAAAGGATTAAGATCATATGTTTCTTCAACAGGCGGGAAATTAAGACCATGTATTTCTTCAATAGGAGGTAAATTCTTAACATCTTCAGCTTTAATACCTTTTTCTTTCATAGATTTCTTTGCCTCTTGCATATCTTCGGGACTGAGAAATAGAATACCTCTCTTCTTTGGAGTTGGTTTATGAATCAGATCATTAATTGGAGCAGGAGCTGGCTCAGGAGGTGCCCAATTATTTTCATTTGTCAACATATTATTCAATAAGATTTCAGCTTCATCCGGTGTTCTTTCCCTGAAAAGAGAACCAGCACAACTATCCAGGTAATCTCTGGAAGCATCGGTTAGTCCATTATAAAAGATATCAAGTATTTCATTTTTCTTAAGAGGATGATCAGGCAAAGCATTAAGTAACTTGAGAAGCCTCCCCCAAGCTTGTGGGAGACTCTCTTCTTTAATTTGCACAAAGTTGTATATTTCCTTTAAAGCAGCTTGTTTCTTATGAGCAGGGAAATATTTAGCGGAGAAGTAATAAATGATATCCTGGGACTACGCACACAACCAGGATCAAGAGAATTAAACCATATATTAGCATCACCCTTAAATGAGAACAGAAATATTTTAAGGATATAAAAATAGCAAGATCTCTCATCATTAGTGAACACGGTGGCTATATCATTTAATTTAGTAAGATGTGCTACAACAGTTTTAGATTCATAGCCATGAAAAAGATCAGATTCAACCAAAGTAATTATATCAGGATCAACAGAGAATTCATAATCCTTATCAGCAACACATATAGGTGAAGTAGCAAAAGCAGGGTCAGGTCTCATCCTAGCATTTGGAGATTGCTTATTCCATTTAGCTAATAACCTTTTGAGTTCATATCTACCTTTGCATGCTAAAATAGCTAAAGAAGCATCTTGATCAAATAAATAACCCTGAGGAATAACAAGTGATTCTTCATCATCACTTTCATCTTCATAATCAGATTCAATATTTTCAATCTCTCTAGCCCTAGCAAGTCGTTCCTCGAGAAAATCACTAAGTGGCATAGTAGTATCAGGCATAGAGGTAGTTTCATCATAAGTATCATGCATAGTAGAAGTAGCATCATCAATAACATGAGACATATCAGAACGAATAGCAGAAGCAGGTGTAGGTGTCGCAAGCTTACTCATAACAGAAGGTGAATCAAGTGCAGAGCTAGATGGCAGTTCCTTACCTCCCCTTGTAGTTGAGGGATAGATCTTGGTTTTTGGATCTCTCAAGTTCTTCATAGTGTCCGGCAGATATAAATCCCAAGTGACTCAAAGAATAGAGTTATGCTCCCCGGTAACGGCGCCAGAAATTAGTCTTGATAACCCACAAGTATAGGGGATCGCAACAGCTTTCAAGGGTAGAGTATTCAACCCAAATTTATTGATTTGACACAAGGGGAGCCAAAGAATATTCTCAAGTATTAGCAGCTGAGTTGTCAATTCAACCACACTTGGAAACTTAGTATCTGCAGCAAAGTGTTTAGTAGCAAAGTAATATGATAGTGATAGTAACGGTACAAAAGAGTAACGAAAGCAAAGTAATGTTTTTGGTATTTTGTAGTGATTGTGACAATAGCAACGGGAAAGTAAATAAGCGTAAACCAGTATATGGAAAGCTCGTAGGCATTGGATCAATGATGGATAATTATGCCGGATGCGGTTCATCATGTAACAGTCATAACATAGGGTGACACAGAACTAGCTCCAATTCGTCAATGTAATGTAGGCATGTATTCTGAATATAGTCATACGTGCTTATGGAAAAGAACTTGCATGACATCTTTTGTCCTACCCTCCCGTGGCAGCGGGGTCCTAATGGAAACTAAGGGATATTAAGGCCTCCTTTTAATAGAGAACCAGAACAAAGCATTAGCACATAGTGAATACATGAACTCCTCAAACTATGGTCATCACCGGTAAGTATCCCGATTATTGTCACTTCGGGGTTAACGGATCATAACACATAATAGGTGACTATAGACTTGAAAGATAGGATCTAGAACTCTCATATATTGATGAAAACATAATAGGTTCATATCTGAAATCATGGCACTCGGGCCCTAGTGACAAGCATTAATCATAGCAAAGTCATAGCAACATCAATCTCAGAACATAGTGGATACTAGGGATCAAACCCTAACAAAACTAACTCAATTACATGGTGAATCTCATCCAACCCATCACCGTCCAGCAAGCCTACGATGGAATTACTCACGCACGGCGGTGAGCATCATGAAATTGGTGATGGAGGATGGTTGATGATGACGACAGCGACGAATCCCCCTCTCCGGAGCCCCGAACGGACTCCAGATCAGCCCTCCCGAGAGGTTTTAGGGCTTGGCGGCGGCTCCGTATCGTAAAACGCGATGATTTCTTCTCCCCTATTTTTTCTCCCCAAAAGTAGTTATATAGAGTTGGAGTTGGAGTCAGGGGGTCTCCAGAGGGCCCATGAGGTAGGGGGCGCGCCCTAGGAGGGGGCGCCCCCACCCTCGTGAGAAGGGTGTGGGCCCCCTGGTCTTCATCTTTGGCGAGGATTTTTTATTATTTATTGTAAGATATCCCGTGGAGTTTCAGGTCATTCCGAGAACTTTTGTTTTCTGCACATAAAACAACATCATGGCAATTCTGCTGAAAACAGCGTCAGTCCGGGTTAGTTCCATTCAAATCATACAAGTTAGAGTCCAAAACAAGGGCAGAAGTGTTTGGAAAAGTAGATACGACGGAGACGTATCAGGGGTTACCAGAACCCCCTGGGAGTTTAATGGGCCAAGATGGGCCTTAGTGGAGAAGAGGATGGGCGGCTAGGGTAGGCCGCGCGCCCCCTCCCCCTCTAAGTCCGAATTGGACAAGGAGGGGGCGGCACCCCCCTTTACTTCCTCTCTCTCCTTCCCTTCCTTTCCCCCTCCTACTCCAACTAGGAAAAGAGGGAGTCCTACTCCTGGTGGGAGTAGGACTCCTCCCTGGCGCGCCCTCCCCTGGTCGGCCGCCTCCTCCCCCTGGTCCTTTATATACGGGGGCAGGAGGGCAACTCTAGACACAACAATTGATCTCTTGATCTCTTAGCCGTGTGTGGTGCCCCCTTCCACCATATTCCACCTCGATCATATCATAGTAGTGCTTAGGCGAAGCCCTGCATCGGTAGCAACATCATCACCGTCACCACGCCATCGTGCTGACGGAACTCTCCCATGAAGCTCTGCTGGATCGGAGTTCGCGGGACGTCAATGAGCTGAACGTGTGCTGAACTCGGAGGTGCCGTACGTTCGGTACTTGGATCGGTCGGATCGTGAAGACGTACAACTACATCATCCATGTTGTGCTAACGCTTCCGCTTTCAGTCTACGAGGGTATGTAGACAACACTCTCCCCTCTCGTTGCTATGCATCACCATGATCCTGTATGTGCGTAGGAATTTTTTTGAAATTACTACATTCCCCAACATCAGCTAACTCTCGGGCAATAGGCGATCACAGGCTGCCGCTAGGGTTAGGGTTTGCTGATCGGAGGTGCTGCGGATACGGTCGTGCGGCGGGTGGCGATGGCGTCCCCGGTGCATGGATCGAGCAGGGTTGGGGTCTCATCTCGGGGAGTGGTCATGGCGGGACAGGAGAAGCACGGTGGCAGCGACACTTCGGGGAGGAACCACGGGCAACACTGGCGAAAGGAGGAGGCACAACTATAGGCATCCCGATCAGATCGCGGGGACAGGAGGATTCGCCGGTGATTAGCAGAACCCCAGATGCCACCGCATCGCTGTCTGCCCGACTTGGAGGGATGGTGTTGACGGAGAAAGAAGCTCAAGGGTTTGTTTTTGCAGATCCAGGGAAAGGGATTTCGGCTGCGAGGAGATGGGCGCTGATTGGGAAAGTATGCTCGCCGAGGCCACTTAATAGGAGTGCGTTGGAGAGATCCATGCATAGGGCATGGGGGCTACATCATGAAGCGCAGTTATAGGACCTAGGAGATAACTTGTTCTTGGTACACTTCAATGGTGAGGGTGATTGGAGGCATGCAAGGAACAATGGTCCATGGCAGTATGATTTCAATGTACTCATCCTTAAGGACTATGATGGCAAGATGAGACCGTCGAAGATGGTTTTTGATTCATTTGAAGGATGGGTTAGAGTTAAAGATCTACCTTTGGACGGGAGATGTGAGGAGTTTGGACGCATGCTAGGGAATTGGCTGGGGGAGGTAGTGAAAGTAGACGTGGATAAAGATGGTTTTGCAAAGGGTCAGTTCCTCAGGGTAAGAGCAAATATTTCTGTCTATGAACCACTGGTTCGTGGCTTTAACCTAAAAGAATCGGTGGAGGATAAGGTGGGCACATGGTTTGATTTCCACTACGAAAAAATACCTCATTTCTGCTTCGAGTGTGGAAGGCTGGTCCATGTTAATGGCGTCGGTGAACCTCCGATGGATAAAGAGGCGCAGTGGGGAGAGTGGTTGAGGGCATCCCCGGGAAGGAATTCAAGCTACATCATGGAAGGTCAGGGGGGTTCTGCAAGTAGCTACTGAAGGAAATATGCCCTAGAGGCAATAATAAAGTTATTATTTATTTCCTTATACCATGATAAATGTTTATTATTCATGCTAGAATTGTATTAACCGGAAACATAATACATGTGTGAATACATAGACAAACAAAGTGTCACTAGTATGCCTCTACTTGACTAGCTCGTGAATCAAAGATGGCTATGTTTCCTAACCATGAACAATGAGTTGTTATTTGATTAACGGGATCACATCATTAAGTGAATGATCTGATTGACATGACCCATTCCATTAGCTTAGCACCCGATTGTTTAGTATGTTGCTATTGCTTTCTTCATGACTTATACATGTTCCTATGACTATGAGATTATGCAACTCCCGTTTGCTGGAGGAACACTTTGTGTGCTACCAAACGTCACAACATAACTGGGTGATTATAAAGGAGCTCTACAGGTGTCTCCAAAGGTACATGTTGGGTTGGCGTATTTCGAGATTAGGATTTGTCACTCCGATTGTCGGAGAGGTATCTCTGGGCCCTCTCGGTAATGCACATCACTTAAGCCTTGCAAGCATTGCAACTAATGAGTTAGTTGCGGGATGATGTGTTACAGAACGAGTAAAGAGACTTGCCGGTAACGAGATTGAACTAGGTATTGGAATACCGACGATCGAATCTCGGGTAAGTAACATACCGATGACAAAGGGAACAACGTATGTTGTTATGCGGTCTAACCGATAAAGATCTTCGTAGAATATGTAGGAGCCAATATGAGCATCCAGGTTCCGCTATTGGTTATTGACCGGAGACATGTCTCGGTCATGTCTACATTGTTCTCGAACCCGTAGGGTCCGCACGCTTAAGGTTACGATGACAGTTATATTATGAGTTTATGCATTTTGATGTACCGAAGTTTGTTCGGAGTCCCGGATGTGATCACGGACATGACGAGGAGTCTCGAAATGGTCGAGACATAAACATTGATATATTGGAAGCCTATATTTGGATATCAGAAGTGTTCCGGGTGAAATCGGGATTTTACCGGAGTACCGGGAGGTTACCGGAACCCCCCGGGAGGTACATGGGCCTTAATGGGCCTTAGTGGAAGAAGAGGAGAGGCGGCCAGGGCTGGGCCGCGCGCCCCTCCCTCCTAGTCCGAATAGGACCAGGAGAGAGGGGGTCGGCGCCCACTTCCTTCTCTCTCTCTCTCTTTTCCCACCTCGCGAGTCCTATTCCAACTAGGATTGGGGAGAAGTCAGGACTCCTCCTGGCGCGCCCTATGTGGCCGGCCGGCCTCCCCCTCTTGGTCCTTTATATACGGAGGCAGGGGCACCCCAGAGAGACACAAGTTGATCCACGTGATCATATTCTTAGCCGTGTGCGGCGCCCCCTTCCACCATAGTCCTCGATAATATTGTAGCGGTGCTTAGGCGAAGCCCTGCGACAGTAGTACATCAAGATCGTCACCACACCGTCGTGCTGACGGAACTCTTCCCCGACACTTTGCTGGATCGGAGTCCGGGGATCGTCATCGAGCTGAACGTGTGCTAGAACTCGGAGGTGCCGTAGTTTCGGTGCTTGATCGGTCGGGCCGTGGAGACGTACGACTACATCAACCAAATGCTTCCGTTGTCGATCTACAAGGTATGTAGATCACACTCTCCCCTCGTTGCTATGCATCACCATGATCTTGCGTGTGCGTAGGAAATTTTTTGAAATTACTACGTTCCCCAACAGTGGCATCCGAGCCTAGGTTTTATATGTTGATATTATATGCACGAGTAGAACACAAGTGAGTTGTGGGCGATATAAGTCATACTACTTACCAGCATGTCATACTTTGGTCGTCGGTATTGTTGGACGAAGCGGCCCAGACCGACATTACGCGTACGCTTACGCGAGACCGGTTCTCCCGACATGCTTTGCACAGAGGTGGCTTGCGGGTGACAGTTTCTCCAACTTTAGTTGAACCAAGTGTGGCTACGCCCGGTCCTTGCGAAGGTTAAAATAGCACCAACTTGACAAACTATCATTGTGGTTTTGATGCGTAGGTAAGATTAGTTCTTTCTTAAGCCCGTAGCAGCCACGTAAAACTTGCAACAACAAAGTAGAGGACGTCTAACTTGTTTTTGCAGGGCATGTTGTGATGTGATATGGTCAAGACATGATGCTGAATTTTATTGTATGAGATGATCATGTTTTGTAACCGAGTTATCGGCAACTGGCCGGAGCCATATGGTTGTCGCTTTATTGTATGCAATGCAATTGCGATGTAATGCTTTACTTTATCACTAAGCGGTAGCGATAGTCGTGGAAGCACAAGCTTGGCGAGACGACAACGATGCTACGATGGAGATCAAGGTGTCACGCCGGTGACGATGGTGATCACGACGGTGCTTCGGAGATGGAGATCACAAGCACAAGATGATGATGGCCATATCATATCACTTATATTGATTGCATGTGATGTTTATCTTTTATGCATCTTATCTTGCTTTGATTGACGGTAGCATTATAAGATGATCTCTCACTAATTATCAAGAAGTGTTCTCCCTGAGTATGCACCGTTGCGAAAGTTCTTCGTTCTGAGACACCATGTGATGATTGGGTGTGATAGGATCTACGTTCAAATACAACGGGTGCAAAACAGTTGCACACACGGAATACTCAGGTTATACTTGACGAGCCAAGCATATACAAATATGGCCTCGGAACACGGAGACCGAAAGGTCGAGCGTGAATCATATAGTAGATATGATCAACATAGTGATGTTCACCAATGAAACTACTCCATCTCACGTGATGATCGGACATGGTTTAGTTGATTTGGATCACGTAATTACTTAGAGGATTAGAGGGATGTCTATCTAAGTGGGAGTTCTTTAAGTAAATTAACTGAACTTAAATTTATCATGAAACTTAGTACCTGATAAGTATCTTGCTTGTTTATGCTTGATTGTAGATAGATGGCTCGTGTTGTTGTTCCGTTGAATTTTAATGCGTTCCTTGAGAAAGCAAAGTTGAAAGATGATGGTAGCAATTACACGGACTGGGTGCGTAACTTGAGGATTATCCTCATTGCTGCACAGAAGAATTACGTCCTGGAAACACCGCTGGGTGCCAGGCCTGCTGCTGGAGCAACGCCGGATGTTATGAACGTCTGGCAGAGCAAAGCTGATGACTACTCAATAGTTCAGTGTGCCATGCTTTACGGCTTAGAATCGGGACTTCAACGACGTTTTGAACGTCATGGAGCATATGAGATGTTCCAGGAGTTGAAGTTAATATTTCAAGCAAATGCCCGGATTGAGAGATATGAAGTCTCCAATAAATTCTATAGCTGTAAGATGGAGGAGAATAGTTCTGTTAGTGAGCATATACTCAAAATGTCTGGGTATAATAATCACTTGATTCAATTGGGAGTTAATCTTCCAGATGATTGCGTCATTGACAGAATTCTCCAATCACTGCCACCAAGCTACAAGAGCTTCGTGATGAACTATAATATGCAAGGGATGAATAAGACTATTCTCGAGCTCTTCGCGATGCTGAAAGCTGCAGAGGTAGAAATCAAGAAGGAGCATCAAGTGTTGATGGTCAATAAGACCAATAGTTTCAAGAAAAAGGGCAAAGGGAAGAAGAAGGGAAACTTCAAAAAGAACAGCAAGCAAGTTGCTACTCAAGAGAAGAAACCCAAACCTGGACCTAAGCCTGAAACTGAGTGCTTCTACTGCAAGCAGACTGGTCACTGGAAACGGAACTGCCCCAAGTATTTGGTGGATAAGAAGGATGGCAAGGTGAACAAAGGTATATGTGATATACATGTTATTGATGTGTACCTTACTAATGCTCGCAGTAGCACCTGGGTATTTGATACTGGTTCTGTTGCTAATATTTGCAACTCGAAACAGGGACTACGGATTAAGCGAAGATTGACTAAGGGCGAGGTGACGATGCGCGTGGGAATCGGTTCCAAAGTCGATGTGATCGCAGTCGGCACGCTACCTCTACATCTACCTTCGGGATTAATATTAGACCTAAATAATTGTTATTTGGTGCCAGCGCTAAGCATGAACATTATATCTGGATCTTGTTTGATGTGAGACGGTTATTCATTTAAATCAGAGAATAATGGTTGTTCTATTTATATGAGTAATATCTTTTATGGTCATGCACCCTTGAAGAGTGGTCTATTCTTATTGAATCTCGATAGTAGTAACATACATATTCATAATGTTGAAACCAAAAGATGCAGAGTTGATAATGATAGTGCAACATATTTGTGGCACTGCCGTTTAGGTCATATCGGTGTAAAGCGCTTGAAGAAACTCCATACTGATGGACTTTTGGAACCACTTGATTATGAATCACTTGGTACTTGCAAACTGTGCCTCATGGGCAAGATGACCAAAACACCGTTCTCCGGTACTATGGAGAGAGCAACAGATTTGTTGGAAATCATACATACAGATGTATGTGGCCCGATGAATATTGAGGCTCGTGGTGGATATCGTTATTTTCTCACCTTCATAGATGACTTAAGCAGATATGGGTATATCTACTTAATGAAACATAAGTCTGAAACGTTTGAAAAGTTCAAAGAATTTCAGAGTGAAGTTGAAAATCATCGTAACAAGAAAATAAAGTTTCTACGATCTGATCGTGGAGGAGAATATTTGAGTTACAAGTTTGGTGTACATTTGAAAAATTGTGGAATAGTTTCGCAACTCACGCCACCCGGAACACCACAGCGTAATGGTGTGTCCGAACGTTGTAATCGTACTTTACTAGATATGGTGCGATCTATGATGTCTCTTACTGATTTACCGCTATCGTTTTGGGATACGCTCTAGAGACGGCCGCATTCACGTTAAATAGGGCACCATCAAAATCCGTTGAGACGACGCCTTATGAACTGTGGTTTGGCAAGAAACCAAAGTTGTCGTTTCTGAAAGTTTGGGGCTGCGATGCTTATGTGAAAAAGCTTCAACCTGATAAGCTCGAACCCAAATCGGAGAAATGTGTCTTCATAGGATATCCAAAGGAGACTATTGGATACACCTTCTATCACAGATCCGAAGGCAATACTTTTGTTGCTAAGTTCGGAAACTTTTTAGAGAAGGAGTTTCTCTCGAAAGAAGTGAGTGGGAGGAAAGTAGAACTTGACGAGGTAACTGTACCTGCTCCCTTATTGGAAAGTAGTACATCACAGAAAACTGTTTCTGTGACACCTACACCAGTTAGTGAGGAAGCTAATGATGATGATCATGAAACTTCAGAACAAGATACTACTGAACCTCGTAGATCAACCAGAGTAAGATCCGCGCCAGAGTGGTACGGTAATCCCATTCTGGAAGTCATGCTACTAGGTCATGACGAACCTACGAACTATGAAGAAGCGATGGTGAGCCCAGATTCCGCAAAGTGTCTTGAAGCCATGAAATCTGAGATGGGATCCATGTATGAGAACAAAGTATGGACTTTGGTTGACTTGCCCGATGATCGGCAAGCAATTGAGAATAAATGGATCTTCAAGAAGAAGACTGACGCTGACGGTAATATTACTGTCTGCAAAGCTCGACTTGTCGCAAAAGGTTTTCGGCAAGTTCAAGGGATTGACTACGATGAGACCTTCTCACCCATAGCGATGCTTAAGTCTGTCCGAATCATGTTAGCAATTGCCGCATTTTATGATTATGAAATTTGGCAGATGGATGTCAAAACTGCATTCCTGAATGGATTTCTGGAAGAAGAGTTGTATATGATGCAACCAGAAGGTTTTGTCGATCCAAAGGGAGCTAACAAAGTGTGCAAGCTCCAGCGATCCATTTATGGACTGGTGCAAGCCTCTCGGAGTTGGAATAAATGTTTTGATAGTTTGATCAAAGCATTTGGTTTTATACAGACTTATGGAGAAGCCTGTATTTACAAGAAAGTGAGTGGGAGCTCTGTAGCATTTCTGATATTATATGTGGATGACATATTACTAATTGGAAATGATGTAGAATTTCTGGATAGCATAAAGGGATACTTGAATAAGAGTTTTTCAATGAAAGACCTCGGTAAAGCTGCTTACATATTAGGCATTAAGATCTATAGAGATAGATCAAGACGCTTAATTGGACTTTCACAAAGCACATACCTTGACAAAGTTTTGAAGAAGTTCAAAATGGATCAAGCAAAGAAAGGGTTCTTGCCTGTGTTACAAGGTGTGAAGTTGAGTAAGACTCAATGCCCGACCACTGCAGAAGATAGAGAAAATATGAAAGATGTTCCCTATGCTTCAGCCATAGGCTCTATCATGTATGCAATGCTGTGTACCAGACCTGATGTGTGCCTTGCTATAAGTCTAGCAGGGAGGTACCAAAGTAATCCAGGAGTGGATCACTGGACAGCGGTCAAGAACATCCTGAAGTACCTGAAAAGGACTAAGGATATGTTTCTCATACATGGAGGTGACAAAGAGCTCATCGTAAAAGGTTACGTTGATGCAAGCTTTGACACTGATCCGGACGATTCTAAATCGCAAACCGGATACGTGTTTACATTAAACGGTGGAGCTGTCAGTTGGTGCAGTTCTAAACAAAGCGTTGTAGCGGGATCTACATGTGAAGCGGAGTACATAGCTGCTTCAGAAGCAGCAAATGAAGGAGTCTGGATGAAGGAGTTCATATCTGATCTAGGTGTCATACCTAGTGCATCGGGTCCAATGAAAATCTTTTGTGACAATACTGGTGCAATTGCCTTGGTAAAGGAATCCAGGTTTCACAAGAGAACCAAGCACATCAAGAGACGCTTCAATTCCATCCGGGATCTAGTCCAGGTGGGATACATAGAGATTTGCAAGATACATACAAATCTGAATATTGCAGACACGTTGACTAAGCCTCTTCCACGAGCAAAACATGATCAGCACCAAGGCTCCATGGGTGTTAGAATCATTACTGTGTAATCTAGATTATTGACTCTAGTGCAAGTGGGAGACTGAAGGAAATATGCCCTAGAGGCAATAATAAAGTTATTATTTATTTCCTTATATCATGATAAATGTTTATTATTCATGCTAGAATCGTATTAACCGGAAACATAATACATGTGTGAATACATAGACAAACAGAGTGTCACTAGTATGCCTCTACTTGACTAGCTCGTTGATCAAAGATGGTTATGTTTCCTAACCATAGACATGAGTTGTCATTTGATTAATGGGATCACATCATTAGGAGAATGATGTGATTGACTTGACCCATTCCGTTAGCTTAGCACTTGATCGTTTAGTTTGTTGCTATTGCTTTCTTCATGACTTATACATGTTCCTATGACTATGAGATTATGCAACTCCCGTTTGCCGGAGAAACACTTTGTGTGCTACCAAACGTCACAACGTAACTGGGTGATTATAAAGGAGCTCTACAGGTGTCTCCAAAGGTACATGTTGGGTTGGCGTATTTCGAGATTAGGATTTTTCACTCCGGTTGTCGGAGAGGTATCTCTGGGCCCTCTCGGTAATGCACATCACTTAAGCCTTGCAAGCATTGCAACTAATGAGTTAGTTGCGGGATGATGTGTTACAGAACGAGTAAAGAGACTTGCCGGTAACGAGATTGAACTAGGTATTGGAATACCGACGATCGAATCTCGGGTAAGTAACATACCGATGACAAAGGGAACAACGTATGTTGTTATGCGGTCTGACCGATAAAGATCTTTGTAGAATATGTAGGAGCCAATATGAGCATCCAGGTTCTGCTATTGGTTATTGACCGGAGACATGTCTCGGTCATGTCTACATTGTTCTCGAACCCGTAGGGTCCGCACGCTTAAGGTTACGATGACAGTTATATTATGAGTTTATGCATTTTGATGTACCGAAGTTTGTTCGGAGTCCTGGATGTGATCACGGACATGACGAGGAGTCTCTAAATGGTCGAGACATAAAGATTGATATATTGGAAGCCTATATTTGGATATCGGAAGTGTTCCGGGTGAAATCGGGATTTTACCGGAGTACCGGGAGGTTACCGGAACCCCCCGGGAGGTACATGGGCCTTAATGGGCCTTAGTGGAAGAAGAGGAGAGGCGGCCAGGGCTGGGCCGCGCGCCCCTCCCCCCTAGTCCGAATAGGACAAGGAGAGAGGGGGCCGGCGCCCACTTCCTTCTCTCTCTCTCTTTTCCCACCTCGCGAGTCCTATTCCAACTAGGATTGGGGAGAAGTCCTACTCCCGGAGGGAGTAGGACTCCTCCTGGCGCGCCCTATGTGGCCGGCCAGCCTCCCCCTCTTGGTCCTTTATATACGAAGGCAGGGGCACCCCAGAGAGACACAAGTTGATCCACGTGATCATATTCTTAGCCGTGTGCGGCGCCCCCTTCCACCATAGTCCTCGATAATATTGTAGCGGTGCTTAGGCGAAGCCCTGCGACAGTAGTACATCAAGATCGTCACCACGCCGTCGTGCTGACGGAACTCTTCCCCGACACTTTGCTGGATTGGAGTCCGGGGATCATCATCGAGCTGAACGTGTGCTAGAACTCGGAGGTGCCGTAGTTTCGGTGCTTGATCGGTCGGGCCGTGGAGACGTACGACTACATCAACCAAACGCTTCCGTTGTCGATCTACAAGGTATGTAGATCACACTCTCCCCTCGTTGCTATGCATCACCACGATCTTGCGTGTGCGTAGGAAATTTTTTGAAATTACTACGTTCCCCAACAGCTACAATAGCGCCAACTCATCTCGCACTGGCGAGGGTGAGCCGGTCCGTTTCGGTGCATCTGTGAGAGACATGCCAACTAAGCGTAACCTGTGCAATTCCTTCTCAAAGTCCGAGCAATCCCACACTGGTGGGGGAGAGGAGAGGAAAGGAATGTGGTGAACAGCCCGAACAAGGAGAAGAGTAGAGGTGAGAGCTCGCAAGTATGGGACCTGAGGCGGGATTTGGAGGAAAAAAGGGAGATGAACATCAGACAAGATCTTCTTGACAAGCAGCAAGAGAAGCACAAGCCAAAAGACCGACAAGCAGATCTCAGAAGGTACGAGTCAGGACGCGGCCCCGCTCCAGAGCGTAATGATCAGTACAGAAGACGGGGATACTATGTGCGTAAACCTAGGAGGGGAGAGCATCAGTTTAGCCATCTGGATGAATGGGACTACGAGAGGGATATGACAAGGAAGAGGAGGCCTAGGCAGCTGTGGATACCTAAGGGAGAGCAAGGAAGGTACGGGGAGAAAGATAGTGTGTCTCGTGAGAAGAGACAGAGAACAACAAATGTGTTTGATCGTCTAGAGGAAAATGAGAAGAGAGCGGCGGACCCTGCCAGGGAGCAGGGCCGCCGAGAGCAATGATTATCTTAGCCTGGAACTATCGAGGGTTGGGGTTGGACTCGACAGTTGGCGAACTGAGAGACCTGATACGGTCCTACAACCCAGCGGTGGTCTTCTTGTCAGAAACAACAAAGAGATCGGCTCCGATGGAAAAATTGAAGTGGTCCTTAGGGTTCCGACAGGGGGTGGCGGTAAGTTGCAGGTGGAGAAGTGGTGGTCTAGCTTTGTGGTGGAGAGATGAGGTGGAGGTCTCGGTAAGGCCTTGGTGCCAGTACTTTATCGATGCAGCTATAACTTTCAAGAACAGGACCTTTAGATTCACTGGAATCTATGGGGAGCCTAAAACTAAGTTGAGAAAGAAAACATGAGACGCTCTTCGGTTTCTGAAAGCTCAAGATAATTTGCCGTGGATATGCGCGGGGGATTTCAATGAAGCCCTTGAGAGAGCAGAGCAGCTAGGAGGGAACGATCGTGATCTTAATCAGATAGAGGCTTTCAGGGACTGCCTAGACATGTGCGCACCGGCGGACATGGGGTTCAGTGGCTATCCCTTCACCTTCAATAACAAACGGGACCCTCCGGAGAATGTTCAAGTAAGGCTGGACCGAGCGACTTGTAATAGTGAGTTTATGCAGCTTTTCTCGGGGTCTAGCGTGGGACATGTATTAACTGAAGAATCAGACCATATGGCACTGGCCATTAGAGTTAGAGAGGAAGGAGTGGAACAACCGGCTGTGGTTTCCAGATTCAAGTTCGAAGAAATGTGGACTCGCCATGGGGATTACGATGATATGGTTACTCGTGCATGGGAGGCGGTGGGGCACGGCCAGAATGGCATGTAGGCATTGGTGGGCAAGCTGCATGGTGTCACTGGACACATGCGCGAGTGGGGTCGTATGGTTTTTGGCTCGGTAAGGAGACAAATTAAACAACTCAAGGGCGACCTGCAACAAGCTAAAGAGGAGAGGATGTCAAATGAACGCATGCAAAAGATTAGAGATGTAGAAGGGAAGTTACGTGAAGTATACCTGAGGGAGGAAATCATGAAGAGGCAAAGATCTAGAGTGGATTGGCTGAAGGCAGGGGACCAGAATACACTATTTCCAGAACCGTGCTTCTCACAAGAGAAGAAAAAACACGGTCAAGTCACTACGACGGACAGACGATTCGAAGTGTGTCGACGATGAGGGTATGAGGGTGATGGCTAGACATTTTTACTCACTATTGTTTGCTTCGCAGGGCACAACTAATATGCAACAAATATTGGAGAATATCCTGGCGGCTGTTTCTGAAGCTATGAATGACAAGCTAGATGTTGCGATCAACGATGACAAGATTGAAAAGGCCCTCTTCCAGATGGGCGCGACGAAGGCTCCCGGCCCGGATGGGCTGCCTACTCTTTTATATCAAAGGCACTAGCCTTTGGTGAAGGAGGAGGTGTGCAAAGCCATTCGAGTTTTCCGTGGAGGAGGACAGATTTCGGAGGGCTTTAATGATACCATTCTAGTGCTGATCCCAAAGGTGAAGTCACCGGAGCTGCTGTCCCAATTCAGACCAATTAGCTTGTGCAACGTTCTCTATAAGATCACAGCTAAGGTTCTAGCTAACCGCCTCAAAGTGGTGACGCCCATTCTGGTCTCGGAGGAGCAAAGTGACTTTGTACCGGGAAGGCTCATTACTGATAATGTTCTCGTGGCGTACAAATGTGTTCATGCCATCCGGAAGAGGAAGAGGAAGAACGCCTTGTGTGCGGTCAAACTGGACATGATGAAGGCATATGACCGTGTGGAATGGTCGTTTCTGCAACAAATGATGATTAAGCTAGGTTTTTCTCAAGCATGGACAACCATGATTATGAGATGTGTGACCTCGGCTCGATTTTAGGTGAAGCTTAATGGTAACTTATCGGAGGGCTTTCTACCGAGTCGAGGTTTGCGCCAAGGAGACCCCATCTCTCCCTATCTATTCTTTTTTTGTGTGGAGGGTTTCTCGGCACTTCTTAAAAAAGCTCAAATGGAGAAGGAAATCCAGGGTGTGTCCTTTGGGCGCACTGGCCCCACAGTTACACACTTGCTTTTTGCAGATGATAGTATTGTTTTCCTTGAGGCTTCAAAGGAGAATATGGTGAAGCTCAAGTCAATTTTGCATGCATATGAGGAGGCTTCAGGTCAAAAAGTGAACTTAGAGAAATCTTCAATCTTCTTTGGGAAGGGATGCAGTAATGATGACAATGAGATTCTGAAACAGGAGGTGGGAATTCATTCTGAGGCTCTAAACGAAAGATACCTTGGACTTCCTACGGTTGTTGGCAGGTTGAAGGACAGGTGTTTTAAGCATGTCAGTGAATCAGCTAGGGGAAAGGTTATGGGGTGGAAAGGACAAGGTTTATCGAAGGCAGCAAGAGAGGTTCTTGTCAAGTCTGTGTTACAAGCAACACCGACTTATTCGATGAGTTGCTTCCAGCTCTCTAAGAAAATGTGCGGGAAACTAAAATCTATCTCTTCTAAATTCTGGTGGGGAGCTGCCAACAGTGAACGAAAAGTCCATTGGGTCGCTTGGGACAAGATGTGCACTAGAAAGCAAGCAGGAGGAATGGGATTCCGGGATTTTGAGCTGTTCAATCAGGCTCTCCTTGCTAAGCAAGTATGGAGATTGCTATTGTGCCCTACTTCATTATGTGCAAAGGTTCTGAAAGCAAGATATTTCCAGAATATGGATATTATGGTTGCTCCCTGCCCACAGGGGTGCTCATACACCTGGAGAAGCTTGATGCATGGAAGGGATCTCCTCGCTCAAGGCCTAGTTTGGAGGGTGGGGGAGGGAATGAAGATAAGCGTTCTACATGATAATTGGATCCCTTGCGAGGGCAGCATGACTCCCCTCGGTGCCACTTACGTGCCAAACACGATCAAAGTGGCCGACCTTCTATCAAAGGATGGAAGGGCATGGGACGAAGAAAAGCTGCAAGCTGTATTCACCCCGTCGGACGCCCAAGATATCAGGCAGATTATAGTGGGCGGGCCAGGTAAAGAAGATTTCAGGGCATGGAATTTCACCAAAAATGGAATCTTTACAGTGAGATCGGCGTACCACCTAGGAATCGCGTTAAAAACGGCGACAAAGGCACTGGCCTCCTCGTCTAATTCGGTCGCGGATCACAAGAGTTGGCACGAGCTGTGGGCAGCGGATGTCCCAAACAAGGTGAAAATCCATGGATGCCAGATGTTGAAAAGTGGACTGGTTGTTGGATCGGAGCTGCTACGACGACATGTTAAGCCTGGAATATTCTGTATTGCATGTGGCCGAGAAGAAACCATAATCCATCGAATGTGGTGATGCCCACACTCGTTGTTGTTCTAGAAATCTCTTTCCAAAGCCGTCGAGACGCCTCTACCAATGCTGCCTAAGTGCGTCGAGGGAATACAGAACATGCGATCATGGGTTTTAAACTGGCTCAGTTCAGCATCTGCAGAAGAGAAGAGAACGATGCTGCGAGCGTGGTACGAGCTGTGGCTCGTGAGAAACAATGCAAGGGAATGTGCCAAGATCGAAGACCCGATGCTCATTGCAGATAGAGTCGTCCGCCTGGATGTGGAGTGGCAATCAATTAAGGAGACCCCAAGCTCAGCGAAGTATGGAAAGTTGGGTGAAACCAGATGACGGTTGGGTGAAGGTGAACACGGACGGAGCGATTGCAAAGCAGGATGGATCGGGAGGAGGTGGAGCGGTCCTCACGGACCTTCATGGCATGTTCATGGCAGGAACGTGCCATTCTTTCCCAGTTGCTGCAGATCCAGAACATGCGGAGATCTTGGCGTGTCGGTGAGGGGTGCTACTGGCTCAAGAACATGCAGCTCAGAAGGTGGTGGTCGAGATGGATTCACTGTCTGCGGTAGGGAAGATCAATAAGATGCAGAAAGACCTATCGGCAAGCGGGCAGATTGTCCAAGAAATCAAGGAACTGCTAGCTCAATTTCAAGAATGCAAAGTCAGATGGGTTCGGCGTTTCGCAAACAAAGTCGCGCATAGACTTGCTAGGGAAGGTTGCTGTAGATCTTTATGTCATGTATGGTGTCAGGTGGCGCCGGATTTTGTAAGCTCGGACCTAGCCTTTGATGGAGGTTTGGAGCACTAAATAAATTAGCAACGTTCCTCTAAAAAAAACTCACGTGCCCTGCTTTGCGCTCTTGCTCACGTGATTTCTGTTTGGCCTTTTAGGTGTCTATTACAGTATACTTCCTCCGTCCGGAAAATCTTGTCACAATCTTGTTCCTCAAATGGATGTATCTAACACTAACTTAATGCTAGATACATATACATTCATTTAAGGGACAAGTTTCTTCAGACGGAGAGAGTATTTGACAAACAGGCGCCGGAAGCGTCCCAGCGCTAGGCCAGCCCATCAAAGTTTTTTTAGTGTTTTAATCCCTCCTTGACGATCCCTCGCAAAAAAATCCCTCGTTGAGGAGGTTGGTGCAACCAACAAGCCACCTAGCGGGATCTGGTTACAACAACTTTTTCCTTGTTTTATTCTTTCTTTTCCCTTTTTTGTTTTCTTTTTTCCTTTTTTCCATTTTCAAGTTTTATTTTTTATTTTTCCTTTTTCCTTTTTCTTCTTCCTGGTGTGATGAATTGTTTGCAAATACGTGAACTTTTCCGTTGAATCGATGATTTTTTCTAAATTCAATGAAGTTTTTTCGAAATCGATAATTTTTAAAAAATTTGTGCACTTTTTTGAAAATCAATGAACTTTTTTTCAATTATGATGAACTTTCTTAAAATTGATAATTGTTTCAAATTGGATGAAATTTTATAAAAAAAAATTCAAAATGGATGAACTTTTTTCAAAAAATATGATTTTTAAATTGAATTTACTTTTTTCAATATTGACGATCTTTTTTAAATTTCATGATCTTTTTTCCAAAATCTATGAACTTCTTTTTTCAAATTCCATGAAAATTTTGAATCCATGAACCTTTTTTGCACTCTTAATCATGAGCCTTCTTTTTAAAATTTGGTTAATTTTTCCAGATCTATTATCTTTAAAAGTTAACTGGTCAACGATTGATGGGTCTGCAATTGACCTGTGCGAACGAAGTGGCTGCGTCGAACGACTGCGTGACCGAGCAACCACCAGTGCTTGTTGGCCTGGCCCACAACTGGCTCGGTCAGTTTGGTTCGCCAGGTACTCGGGTAAACAGTTGACAGCGAATCAGTTGACCACTAACTGCTGACTTTTGACCAGTTGACTCTAAAAAAGTTCACGGGTTCTGAAAAAATGGTCCTTGAATTTGGAAATTGTCAAGATTTTTTTAAAAAATTAATGAATTTGAAAACAGTTCATGAGTTTGAATAAAAGTCATAAATTTGAAAAAAATCATGAATTTGGAAAAAGTTAAAAAATAAGAAAAATAATAATTGAATTCTAAAAAGTTCACGTGTTTGACGTTTTTTTAAAATTTCATGAATTTCAAAAGAATTTCTTATAAGAAAAGGAAAAGTAAAAAGAAAACGGAATAGACCAAAACCTACCTAAAACGGAGAGAAACAAATAGAAAAAAAACCATCTAGTGTGTTGGGGGGGGGGGGGGGGGATGACGAAGATAATCAGGCTTGTAGGTCGCTTGGTTTTGGGGGGGGGGGGGGGGGGGGGGGGGGGGGGATGACGAAGATAATCAGGCTTGTAGGTCGCTTGGTTGTACTTTTTTTTTTCATAAACAGTTTTGCTAAGTCTCAGTTACTGACACTTCGTTATGGCTCAATTGATGTTATATTTCTTTGATCTTTCATAGAGATTCGTATTTTTTTCTTTTAGTTTTTTATATATATACGATATCAGTTGACTGACATTTGGTTATGTTTCAGTAGACCGAGACCTAGCCACATCCTTTTATAAATCATTCATAGTTTTATTTGCGGTGAATATCGGAGTAGTACAAGTTAGGTAGAGGACAAACTTGTGAATTCAAACCATTACTATACGCTGCACATGATCGAGTTCAGGACGGTGTACGTCGTGGCAGTTTCAGTTGGTGGTTCTGCAGTGCTTCCTGATCTCGAAGCGGCTGCCCTCGGCGGGGATCTCGCTGAGCTTGGCCATGGCCTTGCCGAATAGCAGGTACCACGTGGCGGCGTCGTCCCTAAACTCCCGCATGTCCCTCCCGGCGGCGCCGGTGGTGTCGTTGCGCAGCTCCCAGTCGGACCTGAAGAGCACCTTGTTCTGGAGGTTGGCGTGGTAGTAGCTGTTGTCCAGGACCCCCCTCGCCGCCCTCGACGTGTCCACCCCGCTGGCGTTGTGCCCGGAGGCGTTCCGGAAGGCCAACTCCATGTCGCGGATGTTGTTGGGCTCCGTCGGGTCCGGCGTCCCTTGCACGCCCTTCTGCTCCTCAATGTGCTCCGCGAGGGCTCTCTGGTACCTGGCGCTGATCGGGGTGGCCGTGGCGTTGTCGAGCCGGTCGCGGAACGACGAGAGGTGGGCGACGCCGACGGCGTGGGTGCCGGAGAGGACGACGAGCTCCGTCTGGGTGAAGTTCCTGCCGGCGAAGTTGGCCTTGAGCTGGGTGAAGTTGAAGGTGGATGGAGGGAGGACGGCGTCGGCGGCCGCGGCGGACGACCTGACGCCGTCCTTCCGCCCCGTTGTGACGTCGTAGGCGATGTTGCCGCGGCTGAGGATGAAGGTCGCGTCCCGGGCCGCCAGGACGACGATGTCCGCGCAGGAGACGCTTTCGCCGAGCTTGCCCTTGATCCTGTCGATCAGGTCGAAGCCCTCGAGGCCGATGTTGTTCGTCGCGTCCTTCTCCGTGCTGCCGCCGTCCGGCGCCTTGTCTAAGAGCACCGATCCATCGCAGCCCTGCACGTACATCATTTTACGCAGCAAATCAATACCAAGCGCATGCATGGATAGATACATCTGTCATCGACGGCAATACGGCATGCAAATTTGTCGGATCATGGCTTTGCTTATGCATACGTACGTGGACCCAGCAGTCGTGGAAGAGCAACCGGACGAGGGCGGCGCCGATGCGCGGGTTTTTCTTGATGGACATGGCCACTTCCTTCTTAACCGTGTCAGCAACATCGTGCTTCTTGCCGCCGCCACCGTCGGCCAGCACGGGCTGCCCGTGCCCGGCGAAGAAGGCGAGCGACAGGCAGACAGACACCGCGATGGCGCCGGCGCTGAGCTTGATCACCATCGTAGATCGATCTGGAGATGGATATTGCGAACTGAAGATGGATTGTTGTGTGTTTGTGCGTGTCTAGTGAGGTTGAGATCCAGCGGTATATATAGAGCTCAGCTCATCACGACGTTGATCACGACGAAGCAGAGAGCTGCATGCAATGCATGGGTGCGCGCCGGAGATCCCGCTGGGCTTCGATAGCTTGCATGCACTACACCTGACGCAATTGTCAATCCTGCTGCTGCTTGTCGTTAAAGCATTTGGCGTAACGCGTGTTTAATTAATCAACTGCTTGGATACAGTCGATGCCAGAAATGCAGGCCAAGCAAGCATGCATCATTGCGCGCAACACATCCACAACTAGCTTAGCTTAATCTCTGGATAATCAGCTGGAGCGCGTGGTGTCGTTACGCCACCAAAAAAATATAATATACTATTGGTCAACGTACGCGCATGCAAGTTGCCACGGATTTCCTTGTGCCTGCATAATAGATCACGGTTGCACCGTTTTGTAATCAAAATCTCGCCGATTTGCCGATTCTCAATTTTCCTCTCCCTCACATCTTATTAATCTGAATTGAACGTTACTGGTTCCAAAATGCCGTCCGAAAAATATTCAATTTTAATCAAAGCTTTCTTGCAGTCGTTTTTCCTTTTTTTGAGCACTCGCGGGGGAGCTCCTATTCCGCGCGCTGCTTGCTGGGAAAGGTGCAGCGCTTGAACTTGGGCAGACCGAGGGCGGGGCGGGGCGGGGCTCCCTTGTTTCTTTTCATTTCTTTTTTGTTTTGTTTTGGATTTTTTTTTTTGCTTCTTTAAAAAAGTTTGTGATTTAGAAAAAAGTTTAGAATTTTAAAAAATGTTCACTAATGCAAACAAATGTTCATGAATTCAGAATGTTTTTCACGAATTCCAACAAATGAACATTTTTTAAATTTTGATGACTAAAAATTGATTTTTTTATGAATATTTTTTGAATTTTTATGAATGTTTTCGAATTTAGATGAGTAGTTTTTGTATTTGATGAACAAATGTTAATTTCAGTGAACATTTTATGAACTAGATGATTTTTTTAATTTGATATTTTTGTAACAATTCATGAATTTTTTTGAATTCTACAAACAAATTTTGAATTTCAAAATATGTTCACTCCTGATTTGAAAAATGTTCGCTGATTTGACAAAATGTTCATGGATTTCAGAAAATGTTCATGAATTTGGAAAGAAAAAACAAAAAACAAGATACAAAAAAGGAAAACAAAAAATGAAAAAGAAAAAGGAAATGGAGAAAAAACCAAAAGAAAAGGAAGAAGAAAACCCGGTTTGGGAAGGTTGTAGTATGTTCCCAAAACCGGAAGGTTAGTTGGGCTGGCCCACATGTACGCAATGGGGATCCAAGGGGAACACACCCTGTCGCTATCGGGCAACCTACGTGCAAATATGATCCCCAAATCACGAGAGGGTGGAGGGGAGTTCCCACATGAACTGAATGCATTACTCAAAGAACCATCAGGCTAGTTTCGTAGAATCGCCCTAGCGCGTGAGGAGGGATATCAATGCCAAGGTAGGACAACAACCTTCTAAGAGTGCACAGTAAATCAAAAGGTCCAAAGAGACAAATCATTAACAATGTTTCTAACAGTAAGCCCTTTGCATGTCTTGCCACAAAAGACACAAGCATTCCTCGATTCCCAAATGTTCAAGAGGATATAGAGGGACACAAAAAGCTAGATGTTGTTGTCGAGGCCATGTAAAGAGGGTGCATCCCAAATAAGGTCAATGGAGATGGGGGCCGGTGGGAAACCCCAAGTCGAGCCAAACCTGAGGCGCACAAGGACACCGAATGAAAAAGGTGCAACACATTCTTGTAGGGCGTCGCAGCATGGCCGAGGCATGTAGAGCGATCTTCTTGTTGAAGAGATTGTTCCTAGTATTTGGCTGATCTTTGAAGAGTAGCCAACCTACAACCTGATCTTGATTGGAACCTTGGAATCAATTAGAGGCTATCTTTTCTTTCCGCCAAAAAGAAAAAAAGAAAAGGAAATAGGCTGTCTTTTCGACTTTGCTGTGTAGTACGTGCGATACAGGCCAGCTTAAGGCAGGAGCCAAAGACACCAGTTTGCTTCTTCGTTGTCGCCATCAAATATACTCCGCCCGCCTTTTACTATGGCTGCTCTTCCAGACTTGTAGGCTTCTATCTAGTGACGTTGCAGGCCGGAGCGAGGGAGCTTGATCGACTGCACCCGCATGAACCGAAAACAGCCCGAGATCCCCTATTTCTGTCCGCGCCCACAACCGCGACGTCTCTTGACGCAGCGTCACCGATGTTGTGCCTGCCCTGGCCTTGGTCGGCCACCATGGCAGCGCGCATCAGGAGCACATTGCGAGCACGGCCCTGACCGTGGGAGTGTGTGACAGTGATGCACGAAGTGTAGATGGGATATGTATGGCACCCACTGTTATCACAAGTCCGCAAAATGATAAATCGATGCAAGGAGGGGCTTGCGAAAGTGGCATGTTGGTTTGATGATAAAGCTCATCGCCTTATGATAGACGATGGTCGCGTGAATAGGTGGACGGCAAGACCATCATCGGGGTCGGTTGCAAAGAGCAAAAGCCACAACATAGATGGGTCGCCATGAACGTGTAGCCATTTATTTCTCCCGTTGTAATGTACGGATACATGTCTTAGTCTATAAAAAAGGGCGGAAACATGTTTCATGGTGCAGCCACAACTTTTCCGAGGTGCAATACACGTCTGGCCACCAAATGATCGGACGAAGTGAGACGTTGCTATTTTGGTCTGGTTATTATTTCAAAACGTATGTAAGCGTATGCTTTACACATGTGTAGCCAAGAGAGTCAACATCAAAAGATGAGTTCAAAAGAAGAAGAAAACATGGGCGAAGAGATTCAGCAAATTAAATGATAAACAAATGATTGTTCTACTAGAAAAGAATGAATAATTATTAAACGTCGTGCGTGGATGTCTTGTCTCGTTCAAATCTTGACGCGCGCGCGCTTTAATTAAGGGTAGGACATCTGGTTGGTGACATTGCATGTCCTCCTGCTTCCGATCTCGTAAAGTATAGCTGGCCAAATGGGCCGTTCTTTTCGGGCCGGCCCGTGAGCACGCGCGGCACGGCCCGCCTTGGGCCAGGCACGGCACGGTCTAAACGGGCCGGGCCTGGCACGCGGCATGCCCTGGGCCGTGCCTGGGCCTGGAGGCTGGGCACGCGGGCCGGCACGACACGGCCCGATTACGTTTTTTTTTATACATCTATATATGGCCCAATATATAAAAATAGGCTAAAAAACGCTCAATGCGGCAAATAACAGGCTGAAAATATGCGGCCCACCGTGCTAAACGGGCCAACGTGCCGGCCCGTTTACTAACTGGGCCGTGCCTGGGCCTGGGGGCGCAGCACGCGGGCCGGCACGGCACGGCCCGTATAGTAATCGTGCCCTGGCGGGCCGTGCCGGGCCAGGCACGATTACGATGGGCCGGGCCGTGCCGGGCCGGGCCGGCCCGTTTGGCCAGGTATATCGTAAAGTGGGTCCTTGGACTCGACCATCTTGCTGAGCTTGGTCATGGCGTTGGCGAAGGCTGTGTTCCACAAACTGGCTTTCTTCTTGTACGATTTCATGTGCTCTTCTGCGGTGCCGTTCTGCGTCAGCTCCCAGTCTGACTTGAAGAGCACCATGTTCTGTAAGTTGGCGTTGTAGTAGCTGTTGTCTAGGTAGCCCACCGCCGCCAAGTCCACCACCCCATTGGCCTGGTAACCAGCCAGCTTACGGCTCGAATCGTCGAAGTCACGGACGTTGTTCTCTATCACACCAGAGTGCTTCGGCCCTTCGGCTGCAACGACTGCACCGTACGTTTTGTTCATCTCACCGTGGATGATCGGAGTTCCGAATCGGTGTATGACCGACGTTAGGTTGGCGATGCCGACAGAGTGTGCGCCGGAGAGGGCGACGAGCTCCACCAGGTTGAAGCCCTTGGCCATGAAGCTTTGCAGGAGCTGCTGGAAGTTGTCGGTGGGGTTAGGGAGGTGTTTTCCCGGGTCCTCTGCCGACGAGACGACGCCGTCCTTGCGGCCGGGCCCGTCCACTTCGTATTTGATTGTGTTGTTGCTCAGGATGTAGGTGGCCTCGCGGGCGGCGAACACGACGGCGTCGGCGCAGGAGACGTTGACACCGATATCCTTTTCGGCGAGCCTGAGCCTGATGGCGTCGATCACCTCGAGGCCACGCAGGCCGCCGTTGCTTGGCGACGCCTTCTCCGTCTTCCCAGCGAGCGTCAGGGGATCATTGCTGGTGGTGTTTTTGGGCGTGCTGTCAAGCAACACGGATCCATCGCAACCCTGGTAGTAGGCATGCATGAGTTAGTTTGAAAAATGTTGATTACCGGACAGTTATACGATCATTCGTTGTCAGCTAAGCTAGCCTCCAGATTTGCACTACTGCACTACTGAGATATTGCATAATATGGTGAAATTTAATTAGTTGCACCGGTACATAATTTCATTAATTCGTGATCTAACAATCCAATAGAGAAGAAAAGGCATGCTTCAATGGAAAGGCATCATTCAGCCAACTGTTCAAAACTGGAGATTTGCTCTATAGAAGGATCTTCAACTTCTTATGCACATGATCAAGGACAAGCATTCCACATTGTTCCAACAGTGGAGAACTTCTAAATTAGTAAACATGTTCCCAAGAACAGGCATTGGTTGATGCTTTTGTGGCGTGTTGTGTCAGTTTTTACTTAGTTTCCCCTTATGTTTTCCTTCCACCATGTACTATACATTAATGAAAAATTTACCATAGAACTATTGTCGTACGGAGCTAAAAAAAGAAAAGAAAATAAAGTGTGCTTTTCATAAACTGCCGCAACAGCAAGAGCAGCTTTAATTCCCCTACTAAAAAAAAGAGAGCAGCTTTAATTACCCTGACGAAGCAGTCGTGGAAGACGAGTCGGATGAGGCCAGCACCCAAGCCCCGGTTGATATCCATGTACTGTACTTCTGAACGACTTGCCTCACAGGTGCCTCCAGGCCGGCGTAGCTACCAGTACCAGGGGCCGCCGCCGACCCCACCTGCGCCGTGAGAACGACGTAGATGGCCAGGGCCATGGCCACGAAGAGAGGTGCCTTCTTCTCGTCACCCTTCGCCATGATCGATCGACCTCTTCACCTCGAACAGGACAATGTAGTGTTTTAGCTATCTCTACGTCACTTCTTGCAGACTAGGGATGAAATGCTTCTCAGCTGCGGATCGGACGATTTACTTGTGCTGAACAAGGGCTTGTATTTATACGGCGAATAAGGTAAGCACACCGATTGTTTATGCGCCTTGTGAACCGTGCAGATGATATTGTACTACTAAGAAAGATAAGGATTGATATCGATCGAACGTGCACGACAATTATGCACTTAGTGCTCTATCTCTTCTTCAGCCACGATCAATCGAATTGAATTAACCTGCTGTGAGCTGCCGCCGCCTAAGCTTGGAACGTGTCCAAGCTGTCCGGAATTCCAGCCAGGCATTTCGCGTCAACTTGCATACTCAAGTCAACCTCTCTTCTTCCTCTCATATATGCTGGATGTGTTGTACAAACTGATGCACATGGTCGACATCCCAATAATCGTGGAGTCCTATTGCAAATCTTTAGTTCAGGCGAAAAGAAGACAGACATATCCTTTATTTTCAGATACTCTTATTTCTTTCTTCTTTTTTGAGTTCGGTACTCTAATTTCCTTATTTTAGAAAAAAGAGGATCAATCCCAGCCTCTGCACGAAGCGATGCATGCAGTCATCTTATTAATCAAAAGATCAAACAAGTATATATTACGATACAAAAACTCATCAAGAGATAAGTAAAAGGAGAACTCAAAGAAACAACGGGCAAAAAACAAAGGACTAGATGACTACACACTTATCCTATTGTTGAATCGTCATTCAAATCGGTTGTAAGTATCCCGTGCTACCGTCTTCCATCGGTTGCACTAATAAGCCATATGCTTCTTGGATTCCACACGGCTGAGTAATGATCACGTACGGATCCAACCAATAACTCTGTAGATTAACTGCAAATTTTTTGGGATGTTTTGTCTGTTAAAAATCGTATCATTCCGGCAGTTCCATATGGCCCAAAGTAATGCATACATTCCGACTCGAATATGCGCCGCTAATTTAGGCTCTACCTCGTTTATCCAAGTCCCAAAAATAATGTTAATGTTATCTGGTGTGCCGATGTTAAATGACACATGCATTGTGCACCATAGTAGCTTGGCAAGTGGACAGTCAAGAAACAAATGTTGGATTGATTCATCCTGATCACAGAAACAACACCATTTACTACCCTCCCAATTACGTTTTGCTAGGTTGTCCTTAGTCAAGACCACTTCTTTGTGTACGAACCACATAAAAACTTTTATCTTTAAGGGCACCTTGGTTTTCCAAATGTGAAGTGACTTTGGTATTGGACCAGTATTTACCAAGTCTGTATACATAGACTTCACTGGGAATACCCCTGACACCAAAAGTTTCCAGTGTAGTGTATCTGACATATCAGAAAGGTTGACCCGCATCAACATGTGCACAACATGTAGCCATCTATCCGATCGTTCCCTCACAAGTGACCTTTTGAACTATATGTTACGTAGTGGCAGTGGGTTGGCTCGCCACAGTGGTCCGGGCGTGGCGGCGGTGCATGGGCGGGTATGATCTAGGCCTGTCCGGGCCTACCATGGGCATATCTGGTGAAACACATATTGGCGTGCCGGTGGTTTTCCCGTCCCCAGATCCTGCGCTTCGCTGGAAGCTCCGAAGGTAGTTTAGCTTCCTCCAGGCTACGTCTGGCGATGGCATGAAGTGGTGCAACGATGGGGCAGGGGTGTCCCTCTACATCTTGTGGCGGACTAGGGGACGTTGTTGTATTTGTGTGTCGTAGTTGTCGCAGTTGTTGTGGAATGTGGAGCACATGCGAGATGAAGTTGTTGATGACATTCGGCTCTCCAAGTTGTGTGACATTTCATGTTCTCATGCATGGCTTTGGTTGCGTGTTGATGTCCTTAGGAAGATGCACGTGACCGACTATTGCCACACATGCATGCTAGAGATCGGTTGGGAGTTCAGTTTCTTGTGACCTTGGTATGGGTGTACCCATCCTAGCAAAATGGTCTTCTTCAACAAATGGTGGCGGCCACCCAAGGTGGCTGAGCTAGTAATGCTCTTCGAGTATCGGGTATCGAGGTCCCGGGTGAAAACCATAGGACCTTCATTGATCTCATCTGGCAATGGCGGTGTGTATACTCCATGTTTTCTAGGAAGGCATTGCTTTGGAGATTGCTCTGACGTGCTCTCTGAGGTGAAAACTTATGATATGGCCTTCAGTGGTTAGATCTTAAGATGGCGGTGCTTGCCCATCATTTTCTTCCAGGATGCATTACATCCAGGGAAATTTCTTGTAATTTGTGTATTGTCAAAGACGATGAATAATGTTGTTGTCTATTTGATTTGCATGGTTGGTTGTATCTACTTTTGTTGGTTCTTCTTTCTTCAATTTAGCTCTTTGGTTCTGTGCATCCCCAATGTCTTGACTACATCTTCTATTTAGCTCTTTGGTTCTGTGTAAGGTTACTTGTTGCTTAGTTTTATGTCCCGTCTTTCTTTAATTTTTTACAGGTTTTAATTCATGGGTGCTTATTAAAATTCGTGAACATTAAAAAGAAAAAAAATACATTTTTAGCTTCATTAATATTTATTACATCCATG
Source organism: Triticum aestivum (assembly GCF_018294505.1). Lineage (NCBI taxonomy): Eukaryota > Viridiplantae > Streptophyta > Magnoliopsida > Poales > Poaceae > Triticum > Triticum aestivum. The sequence continues at coordinate 63,265,531 of NC_057794.1, read as the reverse complement.
AATATTTTGTAGTTCAAGAACATTTTTAAAGTTTATGATTTTTTTTAAATTTGAAACTTGTTTAATTTGCAAACATTTTTAATCCATGAATATAATTTAGATTCATGAACATTTTCTATAATTCAAGGTTTTGTAAATTCACAATATTTTTTAAAAATACTTGAATATATTTTAATTAAACTAATCCATTTAAAAATATTTCATTTTTCTGAGCGAGCAGTGGGGCGAGCGGAAAAAAAACTAACCGGCCAAGAGGAATAGGGAGTCAAGCTAAGCAAGTAAGAGCTTGTGGGCTGATCCATGTGAGTGTTATAGCAGCAATTCAACGATTTTAGCGTGGAATAAGACCTCTCAACAGGCTCAAACGACAACCACCAGCTGGCACCAAGACCGACACGTGTAAGGACACCACAACGACGCACCAAAAAGCTTTAGATACTAAGCTCCCATGATTTGAAGCTCTCTGGTGCTTCGGGGATTGTGGGATCACTGTGGAACACGCATGTAAGATTATTTGTTGCTCAGTTTTATTTCATGTCTCTCTTTAATTTTTCATAAGTTTTAATTCATGAGTGCTTATTAAAATTTGTGAACATTAAAAATGAAAAAAATACATTTCTACCCTCATTAATATTTATTACATCCATGAATATTTCGTAGTTCATGGACATTTTTAAAGTTTGTGAACATTTTTAAAATTTGAAACTTGTTTAATTTGCAAACATTTTTAATCCATGAATGTATTTTAAATTCATGAACATTTTCTATAATTCATGATTTTGTAAATTCACAATATTTTCTTTAAATACTTGAACATATTTTAATTAAACTAATTCATTTAAAAATATTTCATTTTTCTGAGCTAGCAGTGGGGCGAGCGGAAAAAAGCTAACCGACAGAGGAATAGGGAGTCAAGCTAAGCAAGTAAGAGCTTGTGGGCTGATCCCTGTGAGTGTTATAGCAGCAATTCAACAATTTTAGTGTGGAATAGGACCTCTTAAAAGGCTCAAACGACAACCACCAGCTGGCACCGAGACTGACATATGTAAAGACACCACAACGATGCACCAAAAAACTTTAGATACTAAGCTCCGATGATTTGAAGCGCTCTGGTGCTTCGGGGATTGTGGGGTCACTGTGGGACCCGCATGTATGGTTATTTGTTGCTTAGATTTATTTCCCGTCTCTCTTTAATTTTTTACAGGTTTTAATTCATGAGTGCTTACTAAAATATGTGAACATTAAAAAGAAAAATAAAATACATTTTTATCTTCATTAATATTTATTACATCCATGAATATACTATAGTTCACGGACATTTTTAAAGTTTGTGAATATTTTTAAAATTTGTAACTTGTTTAATTTGCAAACATTTTTTAATCCATAAATATATTTTAAATTCATGAACATTTTCTATAATTCATGGTTTTGTAAATTCACAATGTTTTTTTAAATACTTGAACATATTTTAATTAAACTAATCCATTTAAAAAATATTTCATTTTTCTGAGCGAGCAGTGGGGCGAGCGGAAAAAAAAGCTAACCGACCAAGAGGAATAGGGAGTCAAGCTAAGCAAGTAAGAGCTTGTGGACTGATCCATGTGAGTGTTATAGCAGCAATTCAACGATTTTAGCGAGGAATAAGACCTCTCAAAAGTCTCAAACGACAACCACCAACTGGCACCGAGATCGACACGTGTAAGGACACCACAACGATGCACCAAAAAGCTTTAGATACTAAGCTCCCATGATTTGAAGCGCTCTAGTGCTTCGGGGATTGTGGGGTCATTGTGGGACCCGCATGTATGGTTATTTGTTGCCTAGATTTATTTCCCGTCTCTCTTTAATTTTTTACAGGTTTTAATTCATGAGTGCTTACTAAAATATGTGAACATTAAAAAGAAAAAGAAAATTCATTTTTAACTTCATTAATATTTATTACATCCATGAATATTTTGTAGTTCACGGACATTTTTAAAGTTTGTGAATATTTTTAAAATTTGTAACTTGTTTAATTTGCAAACATTTTTTAATCCATGTATATATTTCAAATTCATGAACATTTTCTATAATTCATGGTTTTGTAAATTCGCAATTTTTTAAAAAAATACTTGAACATATTTTAATTAAACTAATCCATTTAAAAAAATCATTTTTCTGAGCGAGTAGTGGGGCGAGTGGAAAAAAATCTAACCGGTCGAGAGGAATAGGGCGTCAAGCTAAGCAAGTAAGAGCTTGTGGGCTGATTCATGTGAGTGTTATAACAGCAATTCAACGATTTTAGCGTGGAATAGAACCTCTCAAGAGGCTCAAACAACAACCACCAGCTGGCACCGAGACCGACAAGTGTAAAGACACCACAACGACACACCTAAAAACTTTAGATACTAAGCTCCCATGATTTGAAGCGCTTTGGTGCTTCGGGGATTGTGGGGTCGCTGTGGGACCCGCATGTAAGGTTATTTGTTGCTTAGTTTCATTTCCCGTCTCTCCTTAAAAAAATTTACAGGTTTTAATTCATGAGTGCTTATTAAATTTTGCGACCATTAAAAAGATCCTTTTTACATTTTTAGCTTCATTAGTATTTATTACATCCATGAATATTTTGTAGTTCACGGACATTTTTAGAGTTTGTGAACATTTTTAAAATTTGCAAACATTTTTTAATCCATGAATATATTTTAAATTAATGCACATTTTCTATAATTCATGGTTTTGTAAATTCACAATATTTTTTTAAAATACCTAAACATATTTTAATTAAACTAATCTATTAAAAAATTATTTCATTTTTCTGAGCGAGCAGTGGGGCGAGCGGAAAAAAAAGCTAACCGACCGAGAGGAATAGGAGTCAAGCTACGCAAGTAAGAGTTTGTGGGCTGATCCGTGTGAGTGTTATAGCAACAATTCAACGATTTTAGCGTGGAATAGGACCTCTCAAGAGGCTCAAACGACAACCACCAGCTGACACCGAGACCGACACGTATAAAGACACCACAACAACACATCAAAAAACTTCATTCCCATTTAGAGAATATATTGTCTCCAACAAGAACGTGACACGACATACAAACGAAAAAACACCTTCATAACGTAATTAAAACACAAGTCAGCACGGATAAAATCCAAACAAAACAACCGACCATAACAATCACTAGACAGATACTCCCTTCGTTCCTAAATATTTGTCTTTTTAGATATTTCAAATGGACTACCACATACGAATGTATATAGACATATTGTAGAGTGTAGATTCACTCATTTTGCTTCGTATGTAGTCATTTGTTGAAATGTCTAGAAAGACAAATATTTAGGAACAAAGGGAGTATAGAAGAATTAATCCCACGAGTGAAGAACGGCGCGGCGAAGCGCGCGTTAGGCTCTAGACACAGTTGATGGTCCACCGGACTGAACCACGGATAGAGATTACACCCTGGATCCGAGATCTTAAGCATCATGTAAGCTTAGCTAGGGGACCCCATGGATTTTGCTAATTGATGGAACCCAACAAGTAGTTGCATACCATCATGAATTCGCTACGTCGAATGTGTAGAACACCCTTCAATAATTCTCCTCATGACCAAATGCCAGGGCAAGTGATCTAGCCTATTGGACAACGGGTCACCCCCTAGATGACTAGTTTTGAGATCAGTTTGATGATCGAGGGTCCTTGTTGTAATAATGTTAAATGAGCTTTGGGCATTGACCAAGAGGAGGTGAACCTACGTATTGTGAATGATTGGTGACACTAAGAAAGGATAACACGCGGGGTGAGCGCAATTCTATGGGCGATGGCTCTCGTCAAAACTGAAGGAAATATGCCCTAGAGGCAATAATAAAGTTATTATTTATTTCCTTATATCATGATAAATGTTTATTATTCATGCTAGAATTGTATTAACCGGAAACATAATACATGTGTGAATACATAGACAAACAGTATGTCACTAGTATGCCTCTACTTGAATAGCTCGTTGAATCAAATATGGTTAAGTTTCCTAGCCATAGACATGAGTTGTCATTTGATTAACGGGGTTACATCATTAGAGAATGACATGATTGACTTGACCCATTCCGTTAGCTTAGCACTTGATCGTTTAGTATGTTGCTACTGCTTTCTTCATGACTTATACATGTTCCTATGACTATGAGATTATGCAACTCCCGTTTACTGGGGGGAACACTTTGTGTGCTATCAAACGTCACAACGTAACTGGGTGATTATAAAGGTGCTCTACAGGTTCTTCCAAAGGTACTTGTTGGGTTGGCGTATTTCGAGATTAGAATTTGTCACTCCGATTGTCGGAGAGGTGTCTCTGGGCCCACTCAGTAATGCATATCACTATAAGCCTTGCAAGCATTGTAACTAATGAGTTAGTTGCGGGATGATGTATTATGGAACGAGTAAAGAGACTTGCCGGTAACGAGATTTAACTAGGTATTGAGATACCGACGATCGAATCTCGGGCAAGTAACATACCGATGACAAGGGGAACAACGTATGTTGTTATGCGATTTGACCGATAAAGATCCTCGTAGAATATGTGGGAGACAATATGAGCATCCAGGTTCCGCTATTGGTTATTGACCGGAGACGTGTCTCGGTCATGTCTACATTGTTCTCGAACCCGTAGGGTCCACACGCTTAAAGTTTGATGACGATTATATTATGAGTTTATGTCTTTTGATGTACCGAAGGTAGTTCGGAGTCCCGGATGAGATCGGGGACATGATGAGGAGTCTCGAAATGGTCAAGACGTAAAGATCAATATATTGGACGACTATATTCGGACATCGGAAAGGTTCCGAGTGATTCGGGTATTTTTCAGGGTACCGGAGAGTTACAGGAATTCATATTGGACCTTAATGGGCCATACGGGAAAGGAGAAAAAGGCCTCAAAGGGTGGCCGCACCCCTCCCCATGGACTGGTCCGAATTGGACTAGGGAGGGGGGCACCCTCCTTCCTTCCTTCTTCTTTTTTCCTTCCCTTCTCCTACTCCAACAAGGAAAGGAGGAGTCCTACTCCCGGTGGGAGTAGGACTCCCCCCTTGGCGCGCCCTCCTTGGCCGGCCGCCTCTCCCCCCTTGCTCCTTTATATACGGGGGCAGGGGGCACCTCTAGACACAACAATTGATCAAGTTAATCTTTTAGCCGTGTGCGGTGCCCCCCTCCACCATAGTCTACCTCGATAAAACTGTAGCGGTGCTTAGGCGAAGCCCTGCGTCGGTAGAACATCAACATCGTCACCATGCCGTCGTGCTGACGAAATTCTCCCTCAACACTCGGCTGGATCGGATTTCGAGGGACGTCATCGGGCTGAACGTGTGCTGAACTCGGAGGTGCCGTAGGTTCGGTACTTGATCGGTCGCATCGTGAAGACGTACGACTACATCAACCGCGTTGTGCTAACGCTTCCGCTTTCGATCTACGAGGGTACGTACACAACACTGTCCCCTCTCGTTGCTATGCATCACCATGATCTTGCGTGTGCGTAGGATTTTTTTTTGAAATTACTACGTTCCCCAACAGTGGCATCCGAGCCTGGTTTTATGCGTAGATGTCATATGCACGAGTAGAACACAAGTGAGTTGTGGGCGATACAAGTCATACTGCTTACCAGCATGTCATACTTTGGTTCGGCGGTATTGTTGGATGAAGCCGCCCGGACCGACATTACGCATACGCTTACGTGAGACTGGTTCTACCGACGTGCTTTGCACAAAGGTGGCTGACGAGTGTCAGTTTCTCCAACTTTAGTTGAACCGAGTGTGGCTACGCCCGGTCCTTGCGAAGGTTAAAATAGCACCAACTTGAAAAACTATCGTTGTGGTTTTGATGCGTAGGTAAGAACGGTTCTTGCTAAGCCCAGTAGCAGCCACGTAAAACTTGCAACAACAAAGTAGAGGACGTCTAACTTGTTTTTGCAGGGTGTGTTGTGATGTGATATGGTCAAGACATGATGCTAAATTTTATTGTATGAGATGATCATGTTTTGTAACCATGTTATCGGCAACTGGCAGGAGCCATATGGTTGTCGCTTTATTGCATGCAATGCAATCACCCTGTAATGCTTTACTTTATCACTAAGCGGGAGCGATAGTCGTAGAAGCATAAGATTGGCGAGACGACAACGATGCTACGATGGAGATCAAGGTGTCGCATCGGTGACGATGGTGATCATGGAGGTGCTTCGGAGATGGAGATCACAAGCACAAGATGATGATGGCCATATCATATCACTTATATTGATTGCATGTGATGTTTATCTTTTATGCATCTTATCTTGCTTTGATTGATGATACGTCTCCAACGTATCTATAATTTTTGATTGTTCCATGTTGTTATATTATCTGTTTTGGATGTTTATGGGCTTTATTATACACTTTTATATTATTTTTGGGACTAACCTATTAACCTAGAGCCCAGTGCCAGTTTCTATTTTTTCCTTGTTTTAGAGTATCACAGAAAAGGAAAATCAAACGGAGTCCAATTGACCTAAAACTTCATGGAACTTATTTTTGGACCAGAAGAAGCCCATGGAGTACCGGAGTTGCACGAGGAGACTCCCGGGCTGCCCACGAGGGTGGAGGGCGCGCCCCCCTACCTCGTGGGCAGTCCGGAAGACCACCGACGTACTTCTTCCTCCCATATAAACCCATATACCCTAAAACGATCAGGAATCACAATAGATCGGGAGTTCCGCCGCCAGAAGCCTCCGTAGCCACCGAAAGCCAATCTAGACCCGTTCCGGCACCCTGACGGAGGGGGGAATCCCTCTCTGATGGCCATCTTCGTCATCCCGGTGCACTCCATGACGAGGAGGGAGTAGTTCTCCCTCGGGGCTAAGGGTATGTACCAGTAGCTATGTGTTTGATCTCTCTCTCTCTCTCTCATGTTCTTGAGGTGATACGATCTTGATGTATCGCGAGCTTTGCTATCATATTTGGATCCTATGATGTTTCTTCCCCCCTCTACTCTCTTGTAATGGATTGAGTTTCCCCTTTGAGGTTATCTTATCGGATTGAGTCTTTAAAGATTTGAGAACACTTGATGTATGTCTTGCCGTGCGTATATGTGGTGACAATGGGATACCACGTGATTCACTTGATGTATGTTTTGGTGATCAACTTGCAGGTTCCACCCACGAACCTATGCATAGGGGTTGGCACACGTTTTCGTCATGATTCTCCGGTAGGAACTTTGGGGCACTCTTTGAGATTCTATGTGTTGGTTGAATAGATGAATCTGAGATTGTGTGATGCATATCGTATAATCATACCCATCGATACTTGAGGTGACATTGGAGTATCTAGGTGACATTAGGGTTTTGGTTGATTTGTGTCTTAAGGTGTTATTCTAGTACGAACTCTAGGGTTGTTTGTGACACCTATAGGGATAGCCCAACGGATTGATTGGAAAGAATAACTTTGAGGTGGTTTCGTACCCTACCATAATCTCTTCGTTTGTTCTCCGCCATTAGTGACTTTGGAGTGACTCTTTGTTTTATGTTGAGGGATAGTTATGTGATCCAATTATGTTATTATTGTTGAGGGAACTTGCACTAGCGAAAGTATGAACCCTAGGCCTTGTTTCAACACATTGCAATACCGTTTACGCTCACTTTTATCAATAGTTACCTTGCTGTTTTTATAATTTCAGATTACAAATACCTTTATCTACTATCCATATCGCACTTGTATCACCATCTCTTCGCCGAACTAGTGCACCTATACAATTTACCATTGTATTGGGTGTGTTGGGGACACAAGAGACTCTTTGTTATTTGGTTGCAGGGTTGCTTGAGAGAGATCATCTTCATCCTACGCCTCCTACGGATTGATAAACCTTAGGTCATCCACTTGAGGGAAATTTGCTACTGTCCTACAAATCTCTGCACTTGGAGGCCCAACAATATCTACAAGAAGAAGGTTGTGTAGTAGACATCAAGCTCTTTTCTGGCGCCGTTGCAGGGGAGGTGAGTGCTTGAAGGTATATCTTTAGATCTTGCAATCGAGTCTTTTAGTTTCTTATTTTATCACTAGTTTAGTTTATAAAAGAAAACTATAAAAAATGGAATTGAGTTTGTCTCATACACTTCACGTTTCTAATATCTTTCGTAAGTATGATGGAAAGGATAATTGTGCTCAAATGCTAGAAGAAGAAATCTATAAAATGTTTGGCACTAAATATTTGAATGATGAGCATGATTGCAATGTTGTTTGTATGAATTCCTTGAATATCCATGATGCTAATGATATGCAAAGCCACAAGTTTGGGGAAGCTATGTTTGATGAAGATGATATTTTTGTTCCCCATGTTTTGATGAACAAATTTATTATGATGAAATCATGCCTCCTATTTATGATGATTATATTGATGAAAGTGGATTTGGAGAGGTCATGACTTTATTTTGTGATGAATCCACTATTTCGGAAGAGGTTCCAATTGATTATGAGAACAAAGTTGCTATCTATGATGATTATTGTGATGACTTGTATGCTATAAAGAATAATGATATCCATGAATCTTGTCATCATGATTTTAGTTTTCAATTGGATTATGCCTCACATGATAATTATTTTGTTGAGTTTGCTCCCACTATTATTCATGAGAAGAATTTTGCTTATGTGGAGAATAATAAAATTTCTATGTTTGTAGATCATTAAAAGAATGATTTAGGTGTTGGTTATATTGTTGAGGGAGGAACATATGCTTGTAGGAATTGCAATAATATCAAGTTTCCTCCCTATGTGCTTAAAGTTTTGAAGTTATGCTTGTTTTACCCTCCTATGCTAGTTGATTATTGTTCCCACAAGTTGTTTGCTCACAAAATCCCTATGCATAGGAAGTGGGTTAGGCTTAAATGTGCTAGTCATATTCTTCATGATGCTCTCTTTATGTTTCAATTCTTATCCTTTATGTGAGCATCATTGAAATCATCATGCCTAGCTAGGGGCGTTAAATGATAGCGCTTGTTGGGAGGCAACCCAATATTATTTTTGTTCCTTGCTTTTTGCTCCTGTTTAGTAATAAATAATTCAGCTAGCCTCTGCTTTATTCTTTTAATTAGTGTTTGTGGCAAGTAGAACCTTTGGGAAGACTTTGGGAAAGTCTTGTTGATCATGCTGTAAAAAACAGAAACTTTAGCACTCACGAGAATTGCTGTCATTTTTATTTGGAGAGTGTTATTTAGTTAATTCTTTTTGAATATGATTAATAGATAAATTCCTCAGGTCCAGGAATTTATTTGAGAATTTTATGAGTTCAATAAGTATACGCTTGATCCAGATTACTACAGACTGTTCTGTTTTTGACAGATTCTGTTTTCGATGTGTTGTTTGCTTATTTTGATGAATCTATGAGTAGTATCGGAGGGTATGAACCATAGATAAGTTGGAATACATTATATATTACACCAATATGAATTTAAAATGAGTTCACAACAGTACCTAAGTGGTGATTTATTTTCTTATACTAACGGAGGTTACGAGTTTTCTGTTAAGTTTTGTGTTGTGAAGTTTTCAAGTTTTGGGTAAAGATTCGATGGACTATGGAATAAGGAGTGGCAAGAGCCTAAGCTTGGGGATGCCCAAGGCACCCCAAGGTAATATTCAAGGACAACCAAAAGCCTAAGCTTGGGGATGCCCCGGAAGGCATCCCCTCTTTCGTCTTTGTTCATCGGTAACTTTACTTGGAGCTATATTTTTATTTACCACATGATATGTGTTTTGCTTGGAGAGTCAATTTATTTTGTTAGGGTTTGCTTTATGTTATTTATAAAAATGATTTGCATCTTTTATTTCAATAAAAGTGGCATTGATAGCCTTTACTATGCCTATTTTAGAAGTCCACATGTTGCTGTTTGAAAACAGAAAGTTTACCGCTGTTGCAATAATTCCCTAGAAAAGTAAGAATGTGATAAAATGTTGAAACATTTTGCATATTAAGCTATAATAAATTTACTACAGTGGGAATTTTATTTCATAATTTTTGGATTTAGGGAAGTATGGATCTTGCTGCACTCTCTACAGACTATCCTGTTTAGGCAGATTGCTGTTATGTTTGCATTGTTTGCATATGTTTGCTTCTTTAATGATTCTATTTGAGGATAGGACTATTAAATATGCAGAGGCATTTAGTATGCAATGTTGAATAATAATTTTAGTGATTTTCTACAGTAGAGTATGATAAGGTTTTGGCAATGGTTTATACTAACTTATCTCACGAGTCCTTGTTGAGTTTTGTGTGGATAAAGCTTTTGAGATTTAGGGAGACCGTGATATGAGAGGAATTAAGGAGACACAAAAGCTCAAGCTTGGGGATGCCCAAGGCATCCCAAGATAATATCTCAAGAAGCCTCAATCGTCTAAGCTTGGGGATGCCCCGGTTGGCATCCCACCTTTCTTCTTCAACAACTATTGGTTAGTATCGGTTGATCCTAAGCTTTTGCTTCTTCACATGATGTTTGCTATTCTTAGAATGCCATTTTCTTTTGCTTTTCCCGCTGTTTGAATAAAATACCAAGATCTGAAATTATTAAATGAGAGAGAGTCTTCACATAGTTGCATAATTATTCAACTACTCATTGATCTTCACTTATATCTTTCGGAGTAGTTTGTCAATTGCTCTAGTGCTTCACTTAGATTATTTTGAGAGTCTTAATAGCATGGTAATTTGCTTAAAATCCTAATATGCTAGGTATCCAATAATAATAAAAACTTTCATATAAAGTGCATTGAATATTATGAGAAGTTTGATTCCTTCTGATTGTTTTGAGATATGAAGATGGTGATATTAGAGTCATGCTAGTTGAGTAGTTGTGAATTTGAGAAATACTTGTGTTGAAGTTTGTGATTCCCGTAGCATGCACGTATGGTAAACCGTTATGTGATGAAGTCGGATCATGATTTATCTATTGATTGTCTTCCTTATGAGTGGAGGTCGGGGACGAGCGATGGTCTTTTCCTACCAATCTATACCCCTAGGAGCATGCACGTAATACTTTGCTTTGATAACTAATAGATTTTTGCAATAAGTATGTGAGTTCTTTATGACTAACGTTGAGTCCATGGATTATACGCACTCTCACCCTTCCACCATTTCTAGCCTCTCTAATACCGCGCACCTTTCACCGGTATCATACACCTACCATATCCTTCCTCAAAACAGCCACCATACCTACCTATTATGGCATTTCCATAGCCATTCCGAGATATATTGCCATGCAACTTTCCACAGTTCCGTTATTATGACACGCTTCATCATTGTCATATTGCTTTGCATGATCATGTAGTTGACATCGTATTTGTGGCAAAGCCGCCGTTCATAATTCTTCCATACATGTCACTCATGAGTCATTGCACATCCCGGTACACCGCCGGAGGCATTCATGTAGAGTCATATTTTGTTCTAAGTATCGAGTTGTAATTCTTGAGTTGTAAGAAAAATAAAAGTGTGATGATCATCATTATTAGAGCATTGTCCCAGTGAGGAAAGGATGATGGAGACTATGATTCCCCCACAAGTCGGGATGAGACTCCGGATGAAAATAAATAAATAAAAGAGGCCAAAGAAGCCCAAAAAAGAGAAAAGAGGCCATAAAAAAGAAAAAAGAGAAGGCCCAAATAAAAAATGAGAGAAAAAAAGAGAAGGGGCAATACTACTATCCTTTTACCACACGTGTGCTTCAAAGTAGCACCATGATCTTCATGATAGAGAGTCTCCTATGTTGTCACTTTCATATACTAGTGGGAATCTTTCATTATAGAACTTGGCTTGTATATTCCAATGATGGGCTTCCTCAAAATGCCCTAGGTCTTCGTGAGCAAGCGAGTTGGATGCACACCCACTAGTTTCTTTTGTTGAGCTTTCATACATTTATAGCTCTAGTGCATCCGTTGCATGGCAATCCCTACTCACTCACATTCATATCTATTGATGGGCATCTCCATAGCTCGTTGATACGCCTAGTTGATGTGAGACTATCTTCTCCATTTTTGTCTTCTCCACAACCACCATTCTATTCCACCTATAGTGCTATGTCCATGGCTTACGCTCATGTATTGCGTGAATATTGAAAAGGTTTGAGAACATCAAAAGTATGAAACAATTGCTTGGCTTGTCATCGGGGTTGTGCATGATTTAAATATTTTGTGTGGTGAAGATAGAGCATAGCCATACTATATGATTTTGTAGGGATAACTTTCTTTAGCCATGTTATTTTGGGAAGACATAGTTGCTTAGTTAGTATGCTTGAAGTATTATTGTTTTCATGTCAATATTAAACCTTTGTCTTGAATCTTATGGATCTGAATATTCTTGCCACAATAAAGAGAACTACATGGATAAATATGTTAGGTAGAATTCTACATCAAAAATTCTGTTTTTATCATTTACCTACTCGAGGACGAGCAGGAATTAAGCTTGGGGTTGCTGATACGTCTCCAATGTATCTATAATTTTTTATTGTTCCATGCTATTATATTATCTGTTTTGGATGTTTATGGGCTTTATTATACACTTTTATATTATTTTTGGGACTAACCTATTAACCTAGAGCCCAGTGCCAGTTTTTGTCTTTCCTTATTTTAGAGTATCACAGAAAAGGAAAATCAAACGGAGTCCAATTGACCTGAAACTTTATGGAACTTATTTTTGGACCAGAAGAAGCCCACGGAGTACCGGAGTTGCACGAGGAGAGTCCCGGGCTGCCCACGAGGGTGGAGGGCGCGCCCACCCCCCGGGCGCGCCCCCTACCTCGTGGGCAGCCCGGAAGTCCACCGGCGTACTTCTTCATCCCATATATACCCATATACCCTAAAACAATCGGGAAGCACAATAGACCGGGAGTTCCGCCGCCAGAAGCCTCCATAGCCACCGAAAGCCAATCTAGACCCGTTCTGGTACCCTGTCAGAGGGGGGAATCCCTCTCCGGTGGCCATCTTCATCATCCCGGTGCACTCCATGACGAGGAGGGAGTAGTTCTCCCTCGGGGCTGAGGGTATGTACCAGTAGCTATGTGTTTGATCTCTCTCTCTCTCTCTCTCTCTCTCTCTCTCTCTCGTGTTCTTGAGGTGATACGATCTTGATGTATCGCGAGCTTTGCTATCATATTTGGATCCTATGATGTTTCTCCCCCCTCTACTCTCTTGTAATGGATTGAGTTTCCCCTTTGAGGTTATCTTATCGGATTGAGTCTTTAAAGATTTGAGAACACTTGATGTATGTCTTGCCGTGTGTATCTGTGGTGACAATGGGATACCACGTGATTCACTTGATGTATGTTTTGGTGATCAACTTGCGGGTTCCGCCCACGAACCTATGCATAGGGGTTGTCACACGTTTTCGTCGTGATTCTCCGGTGGGAACTTTGGGGCACTCTTTGAGGTTCTATGTGTTGGTTGAATAGATGAATCTGAGATTGTGTGATGCATATCGTATAATCATAGCCACGGATACTTGAGGTGACATTGGAGTATCTAGGTGACATTAGGGTTTTGGTTGATTTGTGTCTTAAGGTGTTATTCTAGTACGAACTCTAGGGCTGTTTGTGACACCTATAGGAATAGCCCAACGGATTGATTGGAAAGAATAACTTTGAGGTGGTTTCGTACCCTACCATAATCTCTTTGTTTGTTCTCCGCTATTAGTGACTTTGTAGTGACTCTTTGTTGCATGTTGAGGGAGAGTTATGTGATCCAGTTATGTTATTATTGTTGAGGGAACTTGCACTAGCGAAAGTATGAACCCTAGGCCTTGTTTCAACACATTGCAATACCGTTTACGCTCACTTTTATCAATAGTTACTTTGCTGTTTTTATAATTTCAGATTACAAATACCTTTATCTACTATCCATATCGCACTTGTATCACCATCTCTTCGCCGAACTAGTGCACCTATACAATTTACCATTGTATTGGGTGTGTTGGGGACACAAGAGACTCTTTGTTATTTGGTTGCAGGGTTGCTTGAGAGAGACCATCTTCATCCTATGCCTCCTACGAATTGATAAACCCTAGGTTATCCACTTGAGGGAAATTTGCTACTGTCCTACAAACCTCTGCACTTGGAGGCCCAACAATGTCTATAAGAAGAAGGTTGTATAGTAGACATCAATTGATGGTAGCATTATAAGATGATCTCTCACTAAAATTTCAAGATAAAAAGTGTTCTCCCTAAGTATGCACTGTTGCCAAAGTTCGTCGTGCCCAGACACCACGTGATGATCGGGTGTGATAAGCTCTACGTCCATCTACAACGGGTGCAAGCCAGTTTTGCACACGCAGAATACTCGGGTTAAACTTGACGAGCCTAGCATATGCAGATATGGCCTCGGAACACTGAGACCGAAAGGTCGAGCGTGAATCATATAGTAGATATGATCAACATAGTGATGTTCACCATTGAAAAAATACTCCATTTCACGTGATGATCGGTTATGGTTTAGTTGATTTGGATCACGTGATCACTTAGATGATTAGAGAGATGTCTATCCAAGTGGGAGTTCTTAAGTGATATGATTAATTGAACTTTAATTTATCATGAACTTACTCCTGGTAGTATTAGCATATCTATGTTGTAGATCAATAGCTCCCCTGTTTTATTTTTGATATGTTCCTAGAGAAAACTAAGCTGAAAGATGTTAGTAGCAATGATGCAGATTGGATCCGTGATCTGAGGTTTATCCTCATTGCTGCACAGAAGAATTATGTCCTTGATGCACCGCTAGGTGACAAACCTATTGCAGGAGCAGATGCAGATGTTATGAATGTTTGGCTAGCTCAATATGATGACTACTTGATAGTTTAGTGCACCATGCTTAAACGGCTTAGAATCGGGACTTCAAAAACGTGTTGAACTTCATGGACCATATGAGATGTTCCAGGAGTTGAAGTTAATATTTCAAGTAAATACCCGAGTTGAGAGATATGAAGTCTCCAACAAGTTCTATAGCTAAAAGATGGAGGAGAATAGCTCAAGCAGTGAGCATGTGCTCAGATTGTCTGGGTACTACAATCGCTTAATCAAGTGGGAGTTAATCTTCCAGATAAAATAGTGATTGGCAGAATTCTCTAGTCACCATCACCAAGTTAGTAGAACTTCGTGATGAATTATAATATGCAAGGGATAACGGAAACGATTCCCAAGCTCTTCGTGATGCTGAAATCGACGAAGGTAGAAATCAAGAAAAGCATCAAGTGTTGATGGTAAACAAAACCACTAGTTTCAAGTAAAGGGACAAAGGGAAGAAAGGGGAACTTCAAGAAGAATGGCAAGCAAGTTGCTGCTCAAGTGAAAAAACTCAAGTCTGGACCTAAGCCTGAAACTGAGTGCTTCTACTACAAAGGGACTGGTCACTGGAAGCGGAACTACCCCAAGTAATTGGCGGATAAGAATGATGGCAAAGTGAACATAGGTATATTTGATATACATGTTATTGATGTGTACTTTACTAGTGTTTATAGCAACCCCTCGGTATTTGATACTAGTTCAGTTGCTAAGAATAGTAACTCGAAATGGGAGTTGCAAAATGAATAGAGACTAGTTAAGGGTGAAGTGACAATGGGTATTGGAAATGGTTCCAAGATTGATATGATCATCATCGCACACTCCCTATACTTTCGGGATTAGTGTTAAACCTAAAATAAATGTTATTTAGTGTTTGCGTTGAGCATGAAGATGATTGGATCATGTTTATTGCAATACGGTTATTCATGTAAGTTAGAGAATAATTATTGTTCTGTTTACATGAATAAAACCTTCTATGGTCATACACCCAATGAAAATGGTTTTTCGGATCTCAATCGTGGTGATACACATTTTCATAATATTTAAGCCAAAAGATGCAAAGTTAATAATGATAGTGCAACTTATTTGTGGCACTGCCGTTTAGGTCATATTGATGTAAAGCGCATGAAGAAAATCCATGCTGATGGGCTTTTGGAATCACTTGATTATGAATCAGTTGATGCTTGCGAACCATGCCTCATGGGCAAGATGACTAAGACTCCGTTCTACGGAACAATGGAGCGAGCAAAAAATTTGTTGGAAATCATACATACTGATGTATGTGGTCCGATGAATACTGAGGCTCGCAGCAGGTATCATTATTTTCTGATCTTCACAGATGATTTGAGCAGATATGAGTATATCTACTTGATGAAACACAAGTCTGAAACATTTGAAAAGTTCAAAGAATTTCAGAGTGAAGTGGAGAATCATCGTAACAAAAATAAAAAGTTTCTACGATATGATCGCAGAAGTAAAATATTTGAGTTACGAGTTTGGCCTTCAAACAATGTGAAATAGTTTCACTACTCACGCCACCTAGAACACCATAGTGTAATGGTGTGTCCGAACGTCGTAACCATACTTTATTAGATATGGTGCGATCTATGATGTCTCTTACCGATCTACCACTATCGTTTTGGGGTTATGCATTAGAGACAGCTACATTCACGTTAAATAGGGCACCATCTAAATCCATTGAGACGACACCATATGAACTATGGTTTGGCAAGAAACCTAAGTTGTCATTTCTTAAAGTTTGAGGTTGCAATGCTTATGTGAAAAAGTTTCAACCTGATAAGCTCAAACCCAAATCGGAGAAGTGCGTCTTCGTAGGATACCCAAAAGAAAATGTTGGGTACACCTTCTATCACAGATCCGAAGGCAAGACATTCGTTGCTAAGAATGGATCCTTTCTAGAGAAGGAGTTTCTCTCGAAAGAAGTGAGTGGGAGGAAAGTAGAACTTGATGAGGTAAATGTACCTGCTCTCTTATTGGAAAGTTGTTCATCACAGAATTCTGTTCCTGTGACTACTACACCAATTAGTGAGGAAGCTAATGATGATGATCATGTAACTTCAGATCAAGTTACTACCGAACCTTGTAGGTAAACCAGAGTGAGATCCGCATCAGGGTGGTACCGTAATCCTGTTCTGGAGGTCATGTTACTTGACCATGATGAGCCTACGAACCATGAGGAAGCGATGATGAGCCCAGATTCCGCGAAATGGCTTGAGGCCATGAAATCTGAGATGAGATCCATGTATAAGAACAAAGTATGGACTTTGATTGACTTGCCCAAAGATCGGTGAGCCATTGAGATTAAATGGATCTTCAAGAGGAAGATGGACGCTGATAGTAGTGTTACTATCTACAAAGCTAGAATTGTCGCAAAAGGTTTTCGACAAGTTCAAGGTATTGACTACGATGAGAGTGTCTCACTCGAATCTATGCTTAAGTCTGTCCGAATCATGTTAGCAATTGCCACATTTTATGAAATCTGGCAAATGGATTAACAAAACTACATTCCTTAATGGATTTATGATGACCCTCAAGTATAGGGGATCTATCGTAGTCCTTTCGATAAGTAAAGAGTGTCGAACCCAACGAGGAGAAGAAGGAAATGATAAGCGGTTTTCAGCAACGTATTCTCTGCAAGTACTGAAATAAGTGGTAACAGATAGTTTTGTGATAAGATAATTTGTAACGAGCAACAAGTAACAAAAGTAAATAAAGTGCAGCAAGGTGGCCCAATCCTTTTTGTAGCAAAGGACAAGCCTGGACAAACTCTTATATAAGGAAAAGCGCTCCCGAGGACACCTGGGAATATCGTCAAGCTAGTTTTCATCACGTTCATATGATTCACGTTCGGTACTTTGATAATTTGACATGTGGGTGGACCAGTGCTTGGGTGATGTTCTTACTTGAACAAGCATCCCACTTATGATTAACCTCTATTGCAAGCATCCGCAACTACAACAAAAGTATTAAGGTAAACCTAACCATAGCATGAAACATATGGATCCAGATCAGCTCCTTACGAAGCAACGCATAAACTAGGGTTTAAGCTTCTGTCACTCTAGCAAACCATCATCTACTTATTACTTCCCAATGCCTTCCTCTAGGCCCAAATAATGGTGAAGTGTTATGTAGTTGACGTTCACATAACACCACTTGAGGCTAGACAACATACATCTCATCAAAATATCGAACGAATACCAAATTCACATGACTACTAATAGCAAGACTTCTCCCTTGTCCTCAGGAACAAACGTAACTACTCACAAAGCATATTCATGTTCATAATCAGAGGGGTAATAATATGCATAAAGGATCTGAACATATGATCTTCCACCAATTAAACCAACTAGCATCAACTATAAGGAGTAATCAATACTACTAGCAACCTACTAGCACCAATCCCGGACTTGGAGACAAGAATTGGATACAAGAGATGAACTAGGGTTTTGAGATGAGATGGTGCTGATGAAGATGTTGATGGAGATTGCCCTCTCCCGATGAGAGGAGCGTTGGTGATGACGATGGTGATGATTTCCCCCTTCGGGAGGGAAGTTTCCCCGGCAGAACAACTCTGCCGGAGCTCTAGATTGGATCCGCCAAGGTTCCGCCTCGTGGCGGCGGAGTTTCACCCCGAAAGGTTGCTTGCTATTTGTTTCCCGATGAAAGACTTCATATAGGAGAAGATGGTCATCGGAGAGCCACCAGGGGGGCCATGAGGTAGGGGGGCGCGCCCTAGGGGGGGATGCCCCCACCCTCGTGGAAAGGGTGTGGCCCCCCTGGTCTTCATCTTTGGCGAGGATTTTTCATTATTTATTATAAGGTATTCCGTGGAGTTGTGCAGAATAGGCCTATAATATTTGTTCCTTTTCCAGCCTAGAATTCCAGCTGCCGGCATTCTCCCTCCTTATGTAAACCTTGTAAAATAAGAGAGAATAGCCATAAGTATTGTGACATAATGTGAAATAACAGCCCATAATGCAATAAATATCGATATAAAAGCATGATGCAAAATGGACGTATCAACTCCCCCAAGCTTAGACCTCGCTTGTCCTCAAGCGAAAGCCGATAACAATAAATATGTCCCCATGTTTAGAGCTAGAGGCGTCGATAAAAATAAAATACGGACATGAAGGCATCATGATTATTCTCATAACAGCAACATACATAGATATTGTCATATGATTACTTATGTTCAAGTGATGATCTATTCACAATGCAAAAGTATGAATCAGAAACCTTATTGAGAACCAACAAACTATAACCTCAGTCATTGAAGCAATTGCAATTT